>NC_137874.1:43903633-43933633 GCF_963924005.1 Protomyctophum bolini
ATGTGGGCTTTAACGCGGGAAAGATTTTGATTGATTGATTGATTGATTAACAGTTTGCAGAATTGCAGTACATTTCAAGCACAACTCAATACAACAGATGTTAACTGTGAGTGGACGACACCATAAAGCATTTAGGCCTACCTTGTTCAATTCATCAAAACATTTAGAGATGTACTAAATATACACACAACTATATATTCAAAAGGAAATCATCATAGGAGGTAAAAGGGGAAAAGAAACATATACAGTGAGGGGGAAGGAGTGGGTGGGGGATAGACATTGCCAAAAGGGCAGGGCTAGTGTCTATCTGTGCACGCCACTGGGGATAGATCCCTGTGGGAGAGCTACAGGGCCTTGTGTGATCAAGGATTAGCCTGAAGAGACTTAACTCTCCTCCTGTTTGGTTTGGTTCTGTTCAGTTGTGTTTGCCTAAAGTATTATTTATGTCGTTAGTTTTGAACTTTTGAATCTGAATCTGAAGAAAAGTGTCTGGATCGGTTTGGTGGAGAATACAAACCCTTTAAACTACAACTTTACAGTGTTTATTATGAGATATTATATGACTTAAATCGGCCTATAGTTTTATATGTGGATACTGGATATATATTTTAAAGGCCTATTTATTTTATATGCCTATATGTGTGTGCGCAATAATAGTTGTAGTGGCTATTTGTCAACAACAATAAAACTCAAAGGGCCACTGAGGCACCGGGTATAGTGGATCTTACGCATGGATAAATGAGTCGATGTCGAAACAGCTCTTGCAGGTTGGTGATATTTTATTCCATTTCCTTCACAGACAAGTATGGCAAACATGATGGAAATAACTGCTTTGCTAGTTTGCTTTGACCCTGTCACCCTGGTAAAAACTTGTGCACCTTCCCAGTGCCAAACTGAAATCTAAATGAGTGCCTGTCTGATGACAGTTAAATCAATTCACCTGTGCACACCCAATTGCCCAATACCTTCAAAACAAAAGCCTTTAACTGGAACACAAATAAACTGGAATAATAATGCATATAATAATTCTACCAAACAAATCCAACAAATAAATGTGAAATACAAAATAGTGAATAACTCCAAGAATAGTCTTTACAGGCTCTCTCTCTCTCTCGCTCTACCAATTAAAATGTCAATTCAACAGGCTCTCTCTCTCTCTCTCCCTCCCTCTCTCTCTCTCCCTCTCTCTCTCTCTCTCTCTCTCCAGCCAGCTGTCAGCACGCTGTGTAATGCTGTGTCATGCGCATTGCTTGCTGCTCCTGATGTCTTAATTCTCCTGCTGCTTTGAGGATAAAGTTGATGTATTTATTATTTCACGGAGGACTTTAAAGCGTCGATTCTGCGCCTGATGATTCCGGGACGCTTCTGTGGAAGAAACGGCCGTTTTTCTGGTAAGAATTGTTGTTACGGTTGGTTGGATATGTTGGTATAATGCTACCAGTTTATTTATTTTAGCCCCGTTAATCGGAACCCTCCGGTTACCTTCTCTGTGTTTTGGACAGAAAAGGTAAACACAGGATCCCTAAAGGGGCTAAAAGTCTACCCTACCCTGCGGACTAGCTCTGGTCTAACTACACACTAGGCTACAGCTACCATGAAGTCTTCACAATATTAACTACACTGACACTACATCTACCATGAAGTCTTCACAATGTTAACTACACACTACATCTACCATGAAGTCTTCACAATGTTAACTACACACTACATCTACCATGAAGTCTTCACAATATTAACTACACACTACATCTACCATGAAGTCTTCACAATATTAACTACTGATGCGCCATCCTGTGAGAGGGTTATCTAATAGTCCAATAAACAGGCTGTAGGCCTACACTCAAAATCATGGATTCACACGATCTGGCATTTATTGATTGCCCATAATTATCCCAATATTGAATGGTCATGTGATATACATATGAACAGCAAAGACACATATGAAAGCAGATACGACCTGTATACATCACGAATCAGATTCGATCATATATCAGTCCGCAGATCGAGGGGCCCCTCGAAGCACAGTCCCGAGGGTTGGTCGTCCTGGAGAATTCTGACGTGTCAAACTTTTTCCCAACACTATATAGAAAATCGCCCTGTCACCCTGTGACCTTGCTTGGGCACAGCTCAGCTGCACACTCTCTTAAAGTAATAGTAACTGCTTAAGGGTCTACTTTCTCCCATCACTACACACTACATCTACCATGAAGTCTTCACAATATTAACTACACACTACATCTACCATGAAGTCTTCACAATATTAACTACACACTACATCTACCATGAAGTCTTCACAATATTAACTACACACTACATCTACCATGAAGTCTTCACAATATTAACTACACACTACATCTACCATGAAGTCTTGCATGATCCAGTGTAAGTTACGTCATTTACACTTGGTTACACTTGCTGAAAATAGCTGATCTGCAAGCTTAATTACAATAACGCGTCGCAGCTTGTAAATCGGCTATTTTGTTTTCTACACATGGATGTAGAGGAATAATATCTAATTTCATTATAAATTAACGTGGAATCTATTTATATATAGGATTATAATATAGCCTATGATCTCTGGCTCATCGTGGACTAAGAACCAGAAAGAACCGAAGGATGTCTGTCAGTATTTAAAATAGAGTAGGCCTATTGTGTAAACACAGCAGGTGGAAACACAAACATCAAACAGCCCCCCCCAGGTGTAACCTGACCCACGTGGGATGTTAATGTTCCTAGTTTTTTTGAGTGGTGCAACCACTCCAAGGAACAGCAATGTCCGTGTGACTGTGGCCCAATCCCTCAAGCCCTGAGCCCTCATTGAAAACACAAACAGGGATGTTGTAACCCTAACCTCTAACCCCCCAGGCGAGGTGTAAAACCTGCAGGAGGCAAAGGGTGTTGACCTGCATTTGCCATGACCTCAAAGGTTGTCCACCAGAAATAGTATCTATGACCCCGTAGGATCACAACCTATATGGACAACCCGGTTGCCGCAATATTTGCCCCTATTAGTTATAATGGGGGGTGAATATTTTTGAATTTTTTGTATTGAAAGTTTCCATGAAATTCAATATGGCCGCCACAATATTGGGACCCAGAAAATACGTTGAGCTAGAAACGCAAACTCAGTGTCTATTTCATGTTTTCTGACCATGAGAGACTCAATGGAATACCTATTTTCATTATTGGGTGTGTCTGGACCCTTATTGTGCATATTTACAAGATGGTGGCTACCCAAAATAGTGCTTTACCATGATTCCTATCATGTTTTAGCAAACACAAGCAATATTAATCCATTGGCTAAGATTTATGGCACAGAAGGGACATATATCTTTGACCTTGCATATTGTCATTTCCCCTCAGATCCTATGTAGAGTGGGCTCTCCGAGACCGCATAGAGCGAGTGCACATCAGGGGCAGCTCGGTGGGGTGTGTTGTCTCCTCATAGAGCGAGTGTACATCAGGGGCAGCTCGGTGGGGTGTGTTGTCTCCTCATAGAGCGAGTGTACATCAGGGGCAGCTCGGTGGGGTGTGTTGTCTCCTCATAGAGCGAGTGTACATCAGGGGCAGCTCGGTGCGGTGTGTTGTCTCCTCATAGAGCGAGTGTACATCAGGTGCTTCAGAATGATAAAGTAGCCTATCTAGCCTACTATTATGTGAAAGTGAAAGGACCACAACAAGCCACTGGCTTTATTGCGTTGTGTGATATAAGCATAATAAAAGTACGATATCTAAATTAGGCCGGCTATATTGTGCTGCACCTCAAAAGCTATAGTTAATTCATCTCTGTGCATGCCTGAATGCACAGTACTGCTATGAATGACGGTGACAAAAATGTATTTATTTATATGTGGTCTGAAGTTCTGAACTGAATATGTAAGTCAGAGATCTATACCTAATTCCTGTTATAGTGTCCGTTATTTGCAACCACTCAGTTCACTTTTTTTTAATACTTGAGCGCTCCTTTCAAAATGACCAGCTCAACAAGATCTACCCCCCTGAAAATAGTTTAAACGTGTCCCTGAGGGGTCTTTAGAATAGAGGCGCTGGCATTACATATAAGACAAATGCACTTGGAATGGGAAATAGAGGGAGAAATGGAATAGGTTTTTTTGTATTTATTAATCTAATGCTACCGATGTTTGTGCACAGCAACACTGAAAACAAAATGTTGCGTTGTGGATTTGAGCTGACAGGCGCTTGTTGATGTCAATCAATCAAAGTCACCTTTAACCCATTCTGACCTGAGATCAGATTCATACGAGGTTTCCACTGGACACACACTGGTCTGATTAACCCATTCTGACCTGAGATCAGATTGTAAAAATGTCAGTCGTTCTTCGATTTTTCAAAAAATAGCAGACCTACAAGCTCTTAGCGCGCCACTCGGTGGCGCGCTATGAGCTTGTAGATCTGCTGTTTTTCAATAGCTAAAGCATAACATGATGCTAACACCAAAACGGGTTCCCGGTCAGAATGGGTTAATTCAAGCGACAGATGCCAAGAATCGTCTTTTTATATATTTAATTTAAATATCCTTTAGGAGCATGTGGTCATGTGATCTACCTGCACAGCCTTTGTGATCTACTGGTAGATGGCGGTCTTTACCTTTTGGTCACCCCTGATATTGTAGCCTATAATCACTTAAGTTATATCCAACATCATTTAAATCTAATAACACTTTTCCCTTTTATAGCAAATAGTCTTATTTATTTATGTGTGTATGATGTATTATTGATACAATATAAAAGCCAATCAAATAAAGTTTGTTATTCAGAATAGAGCAAACTCCTCTTAAAGGAGAATTCCATGCTAGAAGGCTTTCTTACATGTCTTACCTTTCTTTGTAGTCGTTACGTCCCCACCAAAGAGGTCCAGGTGTTTTTTTTGTGCAAAAACGCTATTTTCCCTACCATAAGCCCTGAATGAATTGCATTGAATTGAATGGGGCTATGGGGTCTAATTCTCTTATTTCCATCGAAATAAGTAGTAAAGTGTGCCGCTTGGGTTATTATTTACATTATGAAGAGAGGATATATACAAAACAATTATAATTTTGAGCGATGGAAATAAACGAATTAGCACAACACCCCATATCCCCATTCAATTCCTATTCCATTCAATGCAATTAATTTGGGGCTTATGGTAAGGAAATAGCCAAAATAACACCTGGACCTCTTTGATGGGGACGTAACAACCACAAAGAGAGGTAAGAAAGCCTTCTAGTATGGCATTCTCCTTTAAATGAGTATGTGTACATGTATAGCAGAGTGGCTCAGAGCTAAAGATTATTCAGCATAATCTGAGTAGCATTGACATAATAAACATGAGACGACTTGTGATTCATATTTTAGGGAAACTGGCTCAACTCTGGAAATGTGGTTAATTTGACTCACAGCCACCATTTTAGAAAGGAGGGGGAAAAAAAGAATGACGCATGTCTAATAGCCGCCTATTACTCAGTGGGACATTTGACAGTACAAAGAACAAAACAATATTACATACATGAAGACAAGAGCATTGTTCACCACTCAGTAGCCAACCACTACAACTCCTGATTAATAAGTCGACTGGTGGACAAAGGACTGTTCAGTCTGAGAGAGAGAGAGAGAGAGAGAGAGAGAGAGAGAGACTAGCTGACCATTAGCCTGCGCAAAATAATCTGATCACCTTGGAGATGGACTGTACCATCTGTGTGTTTGACTGTACTACACCGATGAGGACAGCATGTACGTTAGCATAACGATGAAGACACTGAAACTGAAAGCTGCGGCGAGTTGGTAAAGCGGCGAGTTCTCCGCTGTCCGTTTGAGGCCGTGTTCCTCGCCAACCTTTAGGATGCTGTTATCACACGTGGATGCATTTAGCCTCCTCTGACGTGGTTGTTATTATACCGAGATGCATTTAGCCTCCTCTGACGTGGTCGTCCAACAATCTCTGAAGACATGTTTGTTCAGAGTGTCTGTCGGACAAGCACTTTAGAGTTTTAAACATAGCCTGGCTATCTAGTAAGCCATACAATATCCCTGTTTCATGACCAAATTAGGCCCGCCCCCCCTCGAGAGACCCGGAAAATAAATCCCTGTTCCCGTTTCCCTCGTAGACTTTTCAGAAAGTATTTTTTTGAAGACGTTTATACGCCGCGGACAAAGACGACTCTTGTCGTGACAAATCATGACAATAAACACAATGTTTTGGGCCAAACAAAGCCTCCTATGGGCCGCTGAGAGGCTGATTTAAACACAGGCAGGGCATGGGATGCTGTAACATGAGGTGGGACAGCATTCCACAAGCAGTATAATGTCTATGGCCCTCATTTATCAACCGTGCGTACGCCAAAATATGGGTGCACGCCGAAATTGCCGACATTTTTGACATTTACCATTTCCGCCAAAGCTTGAAATTGAACGTGACAACGTTCAAAATCCACGTTTGCTCCTCAGCTGGCGTACGCTGTTTTTCTGTCTTACACAAGCGGAGCAGCATTGTCTGAACTGCTGACACGCTGTCACAGGCATCTAAACATATGTTTTCACTCCTAAAATGTTAATAAAAAACGGTATGTGTATGTAAAAAAAAAAGGGAGAGATTTCCAACTTTACAAGTAATTAAAATCGCGCAATTAAAAACAATATAACATGTTTACAATGTATTAGTTTGTGCTTAATCAAACAGTGCTTTACTGGCCTTGTTATGCAAGCGCACTTGTGAGATGATTTTGGAGCGCATGCGGTGATGCGGCATATGTGATTATGATATTATTTTAAAAAAGGCATAAATGGACTGCACGCCTTTATTTCCAAGTGACAATGACAAGCATACAGCTTGCCTATTTGTAGTAAGTACTAGCAGGCTATAGGCGTAAGGGGCTTAATCATTCACCATTTAAATAAGTGCTTAGACAGGTTTTGACAGTTTTCACAGTTCAGATAAAAGCGAGATCATTTTCGGGGGTCGGGAGGACGGGACCGCGGCGTGCGTCGCCAACACATACCAGCACACATGCAAGCGACAAGCCTTCATCCATATGTTTATGATTCGTTCATCAATGATCAAATCACTACATAAACGTTGATTATGACTGCCTTGACGACATGATAGCCTATCTCTCATGCAGGCATCACTGAGTCATCCACAGGACTTTAATGTCACAGCAGTGCGCAGTATCACGCCTTCGCCATGCACTGCGCACGAATGGGTAAAATGTATATAGGCCAGCCTACAAACTAATTCCATTCATGGCGATGCGATGTCGATGTGTCATGTAGGTGCGTGCGTGGACATGACAGCAAGGCAAGCGAGGTGAGAGGGAAACAGACAGGGTAGGCCTACAACTTTATTTAATTCATGCAGGTGTTCGTTCTTTATTTATTTAACAAGACACCAGTTAGTTATATAGGCTTGCAAGTTGTGTGTGTGTGTGTGTGTGTGTGTGTGTGTGTGTGTGTGTGTGTGTGTGTGTGTGTGTGTGTGTGTGTGTGTGTGTGTGTGTGTGTGTGTGTGTGTGTGTGTGTGTGTATGAGAGAGGTGGGTGAGGGGCAGCAATAAGGCACGGGAGAAACTTTTTTACATGGTTTCCATGGTTCCCACAGGTCGTATTTCATGTGTTCAGTCGCAAAAACGAGGGCGAGGCTTGATTTCATAGGGCGTGCCAGATAGATTTCAGCCGTCACATTTATTAACGTCAGAACGAAATTAAGGAAGGATCAGCTGTTTGCGATCACTTTATAAATGCCGTGGCGACGTGGGTGTACTACGAAACCTGCACTCCAATCTGTGGCAGATTTTACACTCGATTGATAAATGAGGGCCTATATGTGTACAAAATGGTGTACAAAATGTATTTTGTACACCCCTGTACACCGCCCACCTGTGGTGCCGCTACAAGCAGGCCAGTATCAGGCGATTGACAGTGGCATACAATGACTGTATGAGGCTGCTTCTGAGAGCTCCAAGAAGCTCCAGTGCAAGTCAAATGTTCGTCAGGGTTGGGGTTCCCACCTGCTCTGCTGTGCTACGCAATCTGTTGGTCAGTGTTGGGGTTCCACCTGCTCTGCTGTGCTACGCAATCTGTTGGTCAGTGTTGGGGTTCCACCTGCTCTGCTGTGCTACGCAATCTGTTCGTCAGTGTTGGGGTTCCACCTGCTCTGCTGTGCTACGCAATCTGTTGGTCAGTGTTGGGGTTCCACCTGCTCTGCTGTGCTACGCAATCTGTTCGTCAGTGTTGGGGTTCCACCTGCTCTGCTGTGCTACGCAATCTGTTCGTCAGTGTTGGGGTTCCACCTGCTCTGCTGTGCTACGCAATCTGTTGGTCAGTGTTGGGGTTCCACCTGCTCTGCTGTGCTACGCAATCTGTTGGTCAGTGTTGGGGTTCCACCTGCTCTGCTGTGCTACGCAATCTGTTCGTCAGTGTTGGGGTTCCACCTGCTCTGCTGTGCTACGCAATCTGTTCGTCAGTGTTGGGGTTCCCACCTGCTCTGCTGTGCTACGCAATCTTATGTACAAATTCATGTGTAGTGTATCTGAGTCAGTAAATGACATCATTAATGTCATCACTAACATGGTACGTAGTTCTGTCAGGTTCTTCTCCAGACTGTGGAACCATTGGCGAACTTGTCTGTATGTTCGAAACTGAATATGGTGGAACTCTTTTTATTGTATAATTCTTTCTATATTATTATTCTTTTTATCTATTGTGTTGTACTGTGATATGGATTCCCCTGAGTCTGCAATAAAGAATCAATCAATCAATCAATCTATAGTGTTTGTTGGAATGAATGGAGTTTATTGTGTGTAAACTGTGTGTGTGCGTGCGTGTGTGTGCGTGTGTGTGTGTGTGTGTGTGTGCGTGCGTGTGATGATTGGAGTGTATTCACCGTCCTAATAAGGGAGTGGTGACAGTCATGCTCTGTCCGTTAGCCTCTAGACCATAGAGTTATATATGAATAGAGAAGACACCCGAGTTCTCCTTCCATCCACTTGCATTAAGTTGCTCAAAAGCGCATGAGGCGATTTCACTCCTCCTTCCTGGTATAGGAACAGAGTGCATTCTGGGATGGATTTGCCTCAAACACATGAACGCGCTGCCGTTGACTATCATTGTGCCGTTTGTGCTGCGTTCACGTATGACACATTCGTTCACGTGTCATGGCCTCAATCACATGAACGTGCTTCAATGATAGTCAACGGAGCAGCGCTGGCTCGAGGCTGCAATGACAAATTCGGCCACTATGTCCATTTGGCCTCAGGGTTAGGTTAGTTGTATATCTAGACCAGTGGTAACCAACCTTTTCAAGCCCAAGAGCCCATTTTATTCCCAATTGTAAGCCAAGATCTACCACTAAAACGTGTTAGAAAAAACACTTGTTTTGTTGCTATTTCTGACAGGCTCAATGCATGTGGAGTTGTGGACACATCCACACAAAGACTAAAGCTTAAATTAGAATAAATACTTATAGTAAGTTATATTATCAATGTCAAATAATATTAATACAAATTAGAAATAATTTGTATTAGAAATATTTTGTTTCTCATTTCAATGAATATTCACATTGGCAGATGTTCAAATGACATAGGCATAACATGACCATATATATTTGCACAGATATGGTGACATACTCTCAGGGTCAGCCCACCTTTAATGAGACTGCTGTGACTGCACTTTATCTGCAAGCGTTTTGAAATCTGGTTCATATTTAGTGATTGCCAGTCTGAGGGTCATTAAGATGTGAGTCAGTCATACGAGTTCTAAACTTGGATTTTATTATTTTCATTTGTGAAAAGGCCATTTCACATAAGTACGTGGAACCAAAGTAGGCATGCAGCTTGAGTGCACACGACACAATCAGGGGATACTTCTCTGCTCACAATTAAGAGACCAAAATTCCTTCTCTTTAGCTCTGACCTGCAGGTGACAGGATAATAATGTTATATTTCTTATTGTGTTCTCGGGCTGCTGTGCTGCGTTGCTGCTGCGCTGTGTACCAACCACATCATCATCTTTTCACACCAATTTAATTTAAACTCGGTAGATTTTCAGACTGCATCCCTAAAAAATGGGACCCATGAGTGCCTCCCTGCTTGGGAGTACGGGGGAGGAGGTGTCATGTGGTCCCTGACCATTTATTTATTTAGATTTGTTGATTTTTCTTTCCACTAGTTGAGAAGAATACAAGAAGACTGCACCCCGTTTCTGTTTTCCTCCCAGAATGTTCCCCAGTGAGGGGTGGGAGAGGCTGGACAGCAGACGGCTGGACTTTGAATTTCTCTAACTATAAACTTTCATGACAACAGAACAGCAGTAACAAATATAATTTATGAAAAGCTACTATACAGTGAAGTCTGTTCACAGAAGTTGTTGTAGGATAATGTGGGGATTATAATCTGACGAGGTACCATTTGAGTGGGCAAAACCTTACATATACTAAATAATACTAAATTGTTTATAGGGTCAATATAAGTAATATAATATAGCCTTTCCACAGGAGTATCTTTTTATATTTTTCCAAAAAGAATACAAACAGCCAATAGCATATTACAAAGTTATCCCCCTCACTGGGGAAAATTCCGGGAGGAAAAACAGGCAATATATGTGTGTTAAGTTTGTTATAATTGTCTAACTTTGTAACGCTATACTGACGTTTGCAACGGACTCTTGAAAACAAAGTATTGCATTGTGGGTTTGAGCTGACAGGTCCTAATGAATCCAAGTGGCAGATACCTCTTTTCTATTTTAATTATAATTATATTTAATTACCGGTATTTTTAGGGGCATGTCATGTGCCTGCAAAACCTGCACAGCCTTTGTGATCTAAAGGTAGATCTCCTTCCACCTTCTGGGCAGCGCTGGTCTAGAATAGATGCTGACTTTGGCAAAGGGCACATAAAGGGGCGGGGCTGAGCCCTCACTGACTTACCGATTTCAAATGGGACATCCCTCAAACCCTCGCAGACTTCACATGAACGCGCAGCTAAATCAGTGAGGGCTCATTGAGTCAGCAAGGGAGTGGATTGGGATTGGGCCATAGTGTCATCATGCATTGCTTGGAATAGATGCTGCTGATGTTAATGTCATGAAAGTGCAATGGAATGTTGTTTTATTCATTATTCTAACAATTATTTAATCATATTACGCCTGACTTCGAGGCTATAGTATAATTAATCAATTATTATATAGCTTTAAAGATAGACTATTATGAAACTTGGTAGGCTATAATTTAATCTAAATGTGAATTATACCACAGATGAATGGGGGGGGGAAGAAAAACTAAATTTTCTCATTGGAAATAAGTTTTCAGTGTTGTTGACTGACTGCGCAGAGCCTATGCGCAGAGCAGTACATAGTGCAACAGAGTCCTATTTCGTCTCCGCCCTCGTTTTCCTTTCAGCCAATCGGAGTGAAAGGACCACTATGCGCAGAGCAGTATAAGAGCGCAACAGAGTCCTATAATTCTAATCGCTGGAGCTGCTACTAACTAACACCCGTGGGACAAATTGTGAGTACTTTATATTTGAAATCTGAATGTTTATATATACGGAAATCTTGTAAATGCAGCTCGGTGGGGTGTGTTGTCTCCTCATAGAGCGAGTGTACATCAGGTGCAGCTCGGTGGGGTATGTTGTCTCCTCATAGAGCGAGTGTACATCAGGTGCAGCTCGGTGGGGTGTGTTGTCTCCTCATAGAGCGAGTGTACATCAGGTGCAGCTCGGTGGGGTATCCCCATCCACTAGCTGCCGGCCGGCTGAGTGGCTGACCCAACACACACATGCACGCACTAAAAAGCTTTGCTGTTTGTTGAAGAGACACATTTTCGCTGAATGAATAGAGCTTCAGAATGATAAAGTAGCCTATCTATAGCCTACATATGTGAAAGGGAAAGGACCACAACAAGCCACTGGCTTTATTGAGCACCGCAGTCCCGCCCCCTTTCAGAAAAACGAGTGGCCCAGGAAATGAAACCCCAATGCATTCTCCCATCGGCACTTCTAATATAATTTATTTAAAGACGGTTACGCCGCGGACAAAGCCAACTCGGATCGTGACAAATCATGACAATGAACACAATGTTTTGGGGCCGATCAAATAATTTATAAGACGAAAAACAAAACAAATAGTGTTGTCCCCTGCCTTTATTTTCTTCTGTCTAATGATTTGATCGGCCAAAAAGGGTTCCCACCCAAAATGGGTTAAGATAACGGCAACGTTTAGCCTGTAAAGTGCATTGTGTGTTTGTTTGCGTGGCTGTCATGTTGGATAATATATGGCATAACGTTTAAGTGTTAATGTGACGTGTGTTTATTTCACAGCTGTGTCAGCGTCATGATTCTTCTGGTCCTGCTGCTGTTGGACTCAGGTGAGACCACAGACCATACATCAATGAACCACAGACCATACATCAATGAATCACAGACCATACATCAATGAACCACAGACCATACATCAATGAACCACAGACCATACATCAATGAATCACAGACCATACATCAATGAACCACAGACCATACATCAATGAACCACAGACCATACATCAATGAACCACAGACCATACATCAATGAATCAATGAATCACAGACCATACATCAATGAATCACAGACCATACATCATACATTATTATTATTAAAAAGAAAATTATCCCACGATTTTGTAACCCATTTTTCACCCCTGTGTCAATCATCTAATGTGATCCTGGGCTCTACACAGTAGTATATGTGTGTTAGTATATATGTGTTAGTATGTGTTGGTATGTGTTAGTATATATGTGTTAGTATATATGTGTTAGTATGTGTTGGTATGTGTTAGTATATATGTGTTAGTATATATGTGTTAGTATGTGTTGGTATGTGTTAGTATATATGTGTTAGTATATATGTGTTAGTATGTGTTGGTATGTGTTAGTATATATGTGTTAGTATGTGTTGGTATGTGTTAGTATATATGTGTTAGTATATGTGTGTTAGTATGTGTTGGTATGTGTTAGTATATATGTGTTAGTATATGTGTGTTAGTATGTGTTGGTATGTGTTAGTATATATGTGTTAGTATATATGTGTTAGTATGTGTTGGTATGTGTTAGTATATATGTTAGTATATGTGTGTTAGTATGTGTTGGTATGTGTTAGTATATATGTGTTAGTATATGTGTGTTAGTATGTGTTGGTATATATGTGTTAGTATATATGTGCTATTAACTCCGCATGAAGATGATTCTGTTTGTTTTGCTCACTCTGAGTCACTCATGCACACATCCAAAGACCCCTCCCCCTTTGTTTGAACTCTTGACATGAAAAAGGTTGAGCACCACTGACATATAGAAACATGGGTTGATTTAGAAGCCTTTTTTTTGCCCACTCAAATGGTACCTCGTCAGATAATCCCCACATTATCCTACAACAACTTCTGTGAACAGACTTCACTGTATAGTAGCTTTTCATCAATTATATTTGGCTGTTCTGCTGTCATGAAAGTTTATAGTTATAGAAACTCAAAGTCTGTGTGTGTGTGTGTGTGTGTGCGTGTGGCAGAGGTGGCCGAACGGTTTGCGGAGCGGTCTTGATATCGGAAGGTCGCTAGTTCGTATCCCCGGACCGGCACGTTAAAATTACCACCGCTGAAGTGCCCTTGAGCAAGGCATTGAACCCCTACCATGAAATGTTCTATGAGCAGGGCCTGGCTGTAAACAAGTTCTTGAGCTTAGTCCAGTTACCCTGGGTAAACATGGTACCTTTCTTTTTCTGTGTGTGTGTGTGTGTGTGTGTGTGTGTGTGTGTGTGTGTGTGTGTGTGTGTGTGTGTGTGTGTGTGTGTGTGTGTGTGTGTGTGTGTGTGTGTGTGTGTGTGTGTGTGTGTGTGTGTGTGTGTGTGTGTGTGCACGCGCACGCGTGTGTGTGCGCGCGCGTGTGGCAGAGGTGGCCGAACGGTTTGCGGAGCGGTCTTGATATCGGAAGGTCGCTAGTTCGTATCCCCGGACCGGCACGTTAAAATTACCACCGCTGAAGTGCCCTTGAGCAAGGCATTGAACCCCTACCATGAAATGTTCTATGAGCAGGGCCTGGCTGTAAACAAGTTCTTGAGCTTAGTCCAGTTACCCTGGGTAAACATGGTACCTTTCTTTTTCTGTGTGTGTGTGTGTGTGTGCAGTGTATGCTCAGGACCAGATCAGTGCGTATGCAGGTTCAGAGGTTCTGCTCAACTGTTCCTACGCCGCGTCGCCTCCAAACTTCAACGTGTTCTGGCGCTACCGAGACACACAATACAACCTGGTGGACATCATCAACGGCGGAGAGGACCTGTTGGACCAGCACCCGCGCTTCAGGGGCCGGGTCGTCACGTCTCCTGGGCGCTACGCAGCGGGGGACTTCTCTGTGCTTCTGAAGGACGTCCGTCTGATGGACGCCGGGCCGTACAACTGTGATATCCCCAGGGTCTCCTACCAACACAAACTGCAGCTCACTGTCACAGGTGTGTGTGTGTGTGTGTGTGTGTGTGTGTGTGTGTGTGTGTGTGTGTGTGTGTGTGTGTGTGTGTGTGTGTGTGTGTGTGTGTGTGTGTGTGTGTGTGTGTGTGTGTGTGTGTGTGTGTGTGTGTGTGTGTGTGTGTGTGTGTGTGTGTGTGTGTGTGTGTGTGTGTGTGTGTGTGTGTGTGTGTGTGTGTGTGTGTGTGCGCAAGCAGTGTTGGGAAAGTTCTTTTTTTTAATGAACTCAATACTGGGGGCTGTATTTTGCGTGTCTTAAGTACCAGGTCTTATTCCCTAACTTGAGTAAATGAAAGACCTGGAGGCGTGGTCAATGCTCTTTGGCCACTCAGAATAGCCAAATGGCATTGACCACGCCTCCAGGTCTTTAGTTTACTCAAGTTAGGGAATAAGACCTGGTACTTAAGACACGCAAAATACAGCCCAAAGACTGTTAACTGTGAGTGGACGACCCAATTAAGCATTACACTTGTTTACAAGAGGGTCCACCATGTTCAATTCATCAAAACATTTAGAGACGTACAAATAGACACTTCTATATCGTTAAAGAACAGAACAGGAATTAATCATAAAGAACTAGTTCAGTTCACAGTTCAACATTTTAAAAAATTAACGCGCTATGAGCTTGTAGATCTGCTATTTTTCAATAGCTAAAGCATAACATGATGCTAATACCAAAATGGGTTCCCGTTCAGAATGGGTTAAACAAGTCTGATTCATGAATGGCCCGAAACTACAGTGGCCTGATTGAATCTGAATAATAGTTACATCATTAGAATAGCTTATTATTATTATTACAAGATTAAAACCCTATAGTTTGTGTTAAATAACTACAACTTCTAACTGTAATAACTGACTCTTGTGTTTTCAGTCAGACCCACAGATGGACCAACCACTGCTAAACCCAAGGTGACGTCGCCTCCTAGTGGAGACGGCGTGTCTGTGAGAGAACACTCCTGCTGCTCTCTGCTGTCCATCATGCTGTCTGTAACCCTACTGGTGTCTATGTGAATGATGTGAGACAGTGTGTCTGTGAGAGGACGCACTCACTGCTTCATCCTTCTGTCTGTAATCATACATGTCTGTCTGGGTACAGGCATAGTGTGTGTGAACACACCCACAGCTCTCTGCTGTCCATAACGCTACATACTAATTCCTACACGGGTTGTGTTTATAACCCGTGTGCAACATATGGAGCAGCGTGTTGGAGCTAATGAAGATAATGTGAATGATCTCACCACTCGGATGTTACAACTTGAGAAAGACAATGCCTACCTGATGACCTGGAAAATAGGAGCAGGTCCTTGAAGCTACGTGTCCTAAGAATCCCAGAAAGAGCTGAAGCCAAGGACCCAACCGGGTTCATGGCTGGCCTGATTCCTCAACTCCTCAACTTCCCCGCAGTGACATAGTGTCGTAAGAAACTGGCTTTGCAATTAGTACTTCCACTATTTGACTATTGTGATGTGGTTTACCAAAATGCCTCAAAATCAGATCTTGTGCCGCTTAACACTGCATACAATAGACTCTGTCGATTTGTCCTTGCCCTGTGGAATGCACTTCCCATTGCAGTCAGAACTGCAGCATCACTCCCAATCTTCCGCCGTAGTCTGAAAACCCACCTTTTCAGACTCCATCATGGCCCATAGCACTTACCCCACCCCCTTAGATAGCAATTCTAGTATTCATAGCACGTCATAGTACATATGTGTAGCATAGTAGTATAGATGTATAGCTTATATGTATAGTTTCATTATAGATATTCCACTGTTACTTTCTTAGCTACGCATGTTTCATGATAAATGTCTTTATGTGATGTATTCCCATGCTTTTGTTCTTGCTTAAATGTAAGTCGCTCTGGATTAAGAGCGTCTGCTAAATGCCTAAATTGTAAATTGTAAATTGTCCTTGGCTGTCCTTTTCTCACACACCATTGCATAATGTATGACAGACTTCAATGGACACCTTTACATATAAGAATCCTATTCTATCCTATTTACCTCAAACGTTATTTAACTTCTATCCCCTCAACACAACGTACCAGACACTCCACTCAGGTTTATTTTAATGTTCCTTTGGTCAGTATTGAATTTGGTAAATATGCCTTTTCCTTTAAAGCCCCGACAGACTGGAATACTTTACCAAATAACATTAGATCCATCTCAACATTCCCAGTTTTCAAAAGTGCATTGTCTTCCTACTTCAAAGTCTTATGTTCTTGCTTTCAGTAAATATGCCAATATATCACCATGTTTATTCCTTTATTTTTTTTCCAAGTTCCAGTTTTCCAAGTTCCAGTTCTAATTTATTGTTAATTATTCTGTAAATCTTTTTAGTTGTTGTTGTCTGTAAAGCAGAAGCTTTGTACATTTTCTACAGTTTACTTTACTTCAGAGGTGATTTTCTACAGTTTACTTTACTTTAGAGGTGATTTTCTACAGTTTACTTTACTTTAGAGGTGATGTTGCAGTAATTAAACCTAGATGTGTTAATGCCTGTTTTTGCAGTGCTTAAAGGGTGATAATAAAAAAAATATGGAACTGAGAACACTGACCTTGAATGAAATGCATTCATAGAGACTTCATTATAACAGCAGGTTGTTGCATTATGAACCAGTTAATACACATGCTGGTTTGGACCAGAGTTGGGTGTAACGAGTAACGGAAATTCTCGTTACTGTAACGACACTACTTTGATCGGTAACGAGTAATATAACGACACTACTCCTCTAAATGTGATAATCACACTAGCCTCGTTACTTGCGTCGAATACCGGACTTCTCGCCTCGGCGAGTGGACTTCACCTTTGGCGAGAAGTCTTCACTTTCCGAGGCGAGTCGCCAAGACCACTCGCCCCAGAAAGTGAAGACTTCTCGCCAAAAGGGGAAGACCACTCGACCCGAAAGTGAAGCCCCAAGATGGTCCGTTGCTGCCCTCTAAAGGCCCGAAATAATTCCCAGATTAGTGTTTATTGAAAGTGAAGCCCCAAGATGGTCCGTGAATGGCCCAGTGTGGAGATGCCCCGGGGTAACTAACTAAAATGGGACGTGCAGTGTTTTTGTACATGTATGACAACTTTTTGAGAACTTTTTTCAACTTTTTCACTGAAACAGTGTTTTTGTACATATGACAACTTTTTTCAACTTTTTCACTGAAACAGTGTTTTTGTTTAGATACTTGTCTCCACCCATAGATACTTGCATAAACACTCCCCCCATCCTCTAACCACTCCACACTGTCAACTGCACAGAATGACTTGAGTGGACACTAAAAGAAGAATAAGGACATCTATGATGATTTCCTTTTGAATATATATAGTTGTGTGTATTATATTTAGTACATCTCTAAATGTTTTGATGACATGCTAACTTTGATTGATTGATTAATTTTGTAGAATGGGTACAATACTTTCTCATCTCTATTTACATGAAAGCATAACTCAACACAGAGACTGTTACACTGATAGAACGGGTGGGTGGGGGATAGACAGTGGCGTGCACAGACATTTAGAGGGGCAGGTGAGTGGGTGGGGGACAGACAGTGGCGTGCACAGACATTTAGAGGGGCAGGTGAGTGGGTGGGGGACAGACAGTGGCGTGCACAGACATTTAGAGGGGCAGGTGAGTGGGTGGGGGACAGACAGTGGCGTGCACAGACATTTAGAGGGGCAGGTGAGTGGGTGGGGGACAGACAGTGGCGTGCACAGACATTTAGAGGGGCAGGTGAGTGGGTGGGGGACAGACAGTGGCGTGCACAGACATTTAGAGGGGCAGGTGAGTGGGTGGGGGACAGACAGTGGCGTGCACAGACATTTAGA
Source organism: Protomyctophum bolini (assembly GCF_963924005.1). NCBI lineage: Eukaryota > Metazoa > Chordata > Actinopteri > Myctophiformes > Myctophidae > Protomyctophum > Protomyctophum bolini. The sequence goes on from NC_137874.1 coordinate 43,921,921, forward strand.
GGGGCAGGTGAGTGGGTGGGGGACAGACAGTGGCGTGCACAGACATTTAGAGGGGCAGGTGAGTGGGTGGGGGACAGACAGTGGCGTGCACAGACATTTAGAGGGGCAGGTGCTCAAGTGAAAAAAAAAAGGGCACCTAGCACGTGGAACCGGCCGGTTGCCTTAATAACCCATTCTGACCTGAGATCAGATTCTACAAATGTCTTCTATACATCCCGACAGTTTTCTGAAAAAGCTACGTTTCTATGTCAGTCGATTTTTCAAAAATAGCAGATCTACAAGCTCGTAGCGCGCCACTCGGTGGCGCGCTATGAGCTTGTAGATCTGCTATTTTTCAATAGCTAAAGCATAACATGATGCTAACACCAAAAGGGGTGCTCTAGCACCCCTAGTGTATCTGTGCACGCCACTGGGGATAGATCCCTGTGGGAGAGCTACAGGGCCTTGTGTGATCAAGGTTTAGCCTGAAGAGACTTAACTCTCATCCTGTTTGGTTTGGTTCTGTTCAGTTGTGTTTGCCTAAAGTATTATTTATGTAGTTTGTCTATTTGTGGCCAGTATTTAGTTTTGAACTTTTGAATCTGAATCTGAAGAAAAGTGTCTGGAGGTTTGGTGCAGAATACAAACCCTTTAAACTACAACTTTACAGTGTTTATTATGAGATATTATATGACTTAAATCGGCCTATAGTTTTATATGTGCATACTGGATATATATTTAATAGGCCTATTTATTTATGTGTGTGCGCAATAATAGTCTTTACAGGCTCTCTCTCTCTCTCTCTCTCTCGCTCTATCAATTAAAATGTCAATTCAACAGGATCTCTCTCTCTCTCTCTCTCTCTCTCTCTCTCTCTCTCGCTCTATCAATTAAAATGTCAATTCAACAGGATCTCTCTCTCTCTCTCTCTCTCTCTCTCTCTCTCTCTCTCTCTCTCTCTCTCTCTCTCTCTCTCTCTCTCTCTCTCTCTCTCTCTCTCTCTCTCTCTCTCTCTCTCTCTCTCTCTCTCTCTCTCTCTCTCTCTCCAGCCAGCCAGCCAGCCAGCCAGCCAGCCAGCCAGCCAGCCAGCCAGCCAGCCAGCCAGCCAGCCAGCCTGGCAGCACGCTGTGTAATGCTGTGTCATGCATTGCTGCTCCTGATGTCTTAATTCTCCTGCTGCTTTGAGGATAAAGTTGATTTATTTATTACTTCACGGAGGACTTTAAAGCGTCGATCTGCGCCTGATGATTCCGGGACGCTTCTGTAGAAGAAACGGCCGTTTTTTCTGGTAAGAATTGTTGTTACGGTTGGTTGGATATGTTAGTATAATGCTACCAGTTTATTTATTTTAGCCCCGTTAATCGGAACCCTCCGGTTACCTTCTCTGTATTTTGGACAGAAAAGGTAAACACAGGATCCCTAAAAGGGGCTAAAAGTCTACCCTACCCTGCGGACTAGCCCCTCTCGGAACCCCCTGGGTCAGCCCAATCCGAACCGAACCGGGCTGACCCGTAGGGTTCCTGGTCACGCTAAGATTTTTCAATGCGATTGTTGGGACGCGGATATACACAAACTCATAGTTTAGTCGATCGGCGCGGTATTACGACGCTTTTTATTGTGTTTGTTTACGGATGTGCGAACTATAAGTACCTTACATACCTCTGATAAAATCTCCTGTGTCGCGGAAGCCGTTAAGTATTTTTAATCCATGTTTGATTAAAAATGTCGCTTTGATTTCTTCTTGTTTATTTACCGTTTATTGTACCGCCTCCCGATGTGCGGTTGGCTTTGCGGGCTATGTCCCTGCCTTTGATCTGCTCCGTCATAGCTGTAGCACCACTAGCTAGCCAGATAGGCGGTACAATGAGGTGTCAATAAACAAGGTAGGAAGAAGCGACATTTTTAATCAATCATGGATTAAAAATACTTAACGGCTTCCGCGACACAGGAGATGTGTCGGTATGGTATGTAAGGTACTTATAGTTCGCACATTCGTAAGTCAATACATGAATAACCATGGTAAAAGCGCGCAGAAGTCCGTCTCATGGCGTGTTTACATTGTATTTGTTTGTGCGTAACTGGCGACAGCCCCACGTGAAGCAGGACCCAATGCAGTAAAGTCATAAAACTTTACTACATTCGGGTTCTGCTTGCGGGGCTACCTGCGGACTAGCTCTGGTCCATCTCGGTAGACAGACCGTGAACAACAAAACACTAAGGGACAGACAGCAACTTGCCACAATATTAACTACACACTACATCTACCATGAAGTCTTCACAATATTAACTACACACTACATCTACCATGAAGTCTTACATGATCCAGTGTAAGTTATGTCATTTACACTTTACACTATTGCTGAAAATAGCTGATCTGCAAGCTTAATTACAATAACGCGTCGCAGCTTGTTCAATCGGCTATTTTGTTTTCTACACAGATGTAGAGGAATAATATCTAATTTCATTATAAATTCACGTGGAATCTATTTATATAGGATTATAATATAGCCTATGAGCTCTGGCTCATCGTGGACTAAGAACCAGAAAGAACCGAAGGATGTCTGTCAGTATTTAAAATAGAGTAGGCGGCAGGCCTATTGTGTAAACACAGCAGGTGGAAACACAAACATCAAACAGCCCCCCCCAGGTGTAACCTGACCCACGTGGGATGTTAATGTTCCTAGTTTTTTTGAGTGGTGCAACCACTCCAAGGAACAGCAATGTCCGTGTGACTGTGGCCCAATCCCTCAAGCCCTGAGCCCTCATTGAAAACACAAACAGGGATGTTGTAACCCTAACCTCTAACCCCCCAGGCGAGGTGTAAAACCTGCAGGAGGCAAAGGGTGTTGACCTGCATTTGCCATGACCTCAAAGGTTGTCCACCAGAAATAGTATCTATGACCCCGTAGGATCACAACCTATATGGACAACCCGGTTGCCGCAATATTTGCCCCTATTAGTTATAATGGGGGGTGAATATTTTTGAATTTTTTGTATTGAAAGTTTCCATGAAATTCAATATGGCCGCCACAATATTGGGACCCAGAAAATACGTTGAGCTAGAAACGCAAACTCAGTGTCTATTTCATGTTTTCTGACCATGAGAGACTCAATGGAATACCTATTTTCATTATTGGGTGTGTCTGGACCCTTATTGTGCATATTTACAAGATGGTGGCTACCCAAAATAGTGCTTTACCATGATTCCTATCATGTTTTAGCAAACACAAGCAATATTAATCCATTGGCTAAGATTTATGGCACAGAAGGGACATATATCTTTGACCTTGCATATTGTCATTTCCCCTCAGATCCTATGTAGAGTGGGCTCTCCGAGACCGCATAGAGCGAGTGCACATCAGGGGCAGCTCGGTGGGGTGTGTTGTCTCCTCATAGAGCGAGTGTACATCAGGGGCAGCTCGGTGGGGTGTGTTGTCTCCTCATAGAGCGAGTGTACATCAGGGGCAGCTCGGTGGGGTGTGTTGTCTCCTCATAGAGCGAGTGTACATCAGGGGCAGCTCGGTGCGGTGTGTTGTCTCCTCATAGAGCGAGTGTACATCAGGTGCTTCAGAATGATAAAGTAGCCTATCTAGCCTACTATTATGTGAAAGTGAAAGGACCACAACAAGCCACTGGCTTTATTGCGTTGTGTGATATAAGCATAATAAAAGTACGATATCTAAATTAGGCCGGCTATATTGTGCTGCACCTCAAAAGCTATAGTTAATTCATCTCTGTGCATGCCTGAATGCACAGTACTGCTATGAATGACGGTGACAAAAATGTATTTATTTATATGTGGTCTGAAGTTCTGAACTGAATATGTAAGTCAGAGATCTATACCTAATTCCTGTTATAGTGTCCGTTATTTGCAACCACTCAGTTCACTTTTTTTTAATACTTGAGCGCTCCTTTCAAAATGACCAGCTCAACAAGATCTACCCCCCTGAAAATAGTTTAAACGTGTCCCTGAGGGGTCTTTAGAATAGAGGCGCTGGCATTACATATAAGACAAATGCACTTGGAATGGGAAATAGAGGGAGAAATGGAATAGGTTTTTTTGTATTTATTAATCTAATGCTACCGATGTTTGTGCACAGCAACACTGAAAACAAAATGTTGCGTTGTGGATTTGAGCTGACAGGCGCTTGTTGATGTCAATCAATCAATGTCACCTTTAATCCAAGCGACAGATGCCAAGAATCGTCTTTTTATATATTTAATTTAAATATCCTTTAGGAGCATGTTGTCATGTCATCTACCTGCACAGCCTTTGTGATCTACTGGTAGATGGCGGTCTTTACCTTTTGGTCACCCCTGATATTGTAGCCTATAATCACTTAAGTTATATCCAACATCATTTAAATCTAATAACACTTTTCCCTTTTATAGCAAATAGTCTTATTTATTTATGTGTGTATGATGTATTATTGATACAATATAAAAGCCAATCAAATAAAGTTTGTTATTCAGAATAGAGCAAACTCCTCTTAAAGGAGAATTCCATGCTAGAAGGCTTTCTTACATTTGTGTGCCGCTTGGGTTATTATTTACATTATGAAGAGAGGATATATACAAAACAATTATAATTTTGAGCGATGGAAATAAGCGAATTAGCACAACACCCCATAGCCTCATTAAATTCCCATTCCATTCAATGCAATTAATTTAGGGCTTATGGTAGGGGAAACAGCCAAAATAACACCTGGACCTCTTTGGTGGGGACGTAACAACCACAAAGAAAGGTAAGAAAGCCTTTTAGTATGGCATTCTCCTTTAAATGAGTATGTGTACATGTAGCAGAGTGGCTCAAAGCTAAAGATTATTCAGCATAATCTGAGTAGCATTGACATAAATAAACATGAGACGACTAGTGATTCATATTTTAGGGAAACTGGCTCAACTCTGGAAATGTGGTTAATTTGACTCACAGCCACCATTTTAGAAAGGAGGGGAAAAAAAGAATCACTAGAATAATACAATTTCTTTGCTAAATTGTTCCCCTGGTTTTATCCATTGGTAAATCACCAACATGTATGCTATTATACATTTTATCTCTGGGTAAATTTAATTTCTCTGTCAGTCCCATAATATGTGACGGAGGGGTCAAAGTTGAACGAACTTTGGTATCTGTATGGTAGAAATAGGTCAACAATACAAATTACGCTAGTTTTGTGGATTATTTATTTGTAATGTGTGTCCCCCACTCCAGACCCCCAGCACGGGACACAGGCAATCCATTCATACAATGCAACAACTATATTAATGACAAGTAGCCTATGTCATTATAGTTTAATTCCAAAAATGTGAACTAACCCTTTAAGTTTAATGCATGTTAGTTAAATAATTACATGTTGATTTGGGGGTCCTTGACACGAAAGAGTTTGGGAACTGTGTTAATGTGTTGTTGGTTATGTGTTTAACCAACAACACATAAGGTGTTATGTCCAGAATTATTTCCTGGGCCAGGCGTTGTCATGACAGGGGGCAGGCCTGGTCCTCCTATGGGCCGCTGAGAGGCTGAACACAGGCAGGGCATGCTGTAACATGAGGTGGGACAGCATTCCACATGCAGTATAATGTCTATAGTGTTTGTTGGTCTATCTGTCTCTGGTCATTCTTAGTCGACGCTTCACAGCAGCAGCACACGCCACTGCTCCTGATGTCTTAATTCTCCTGCTGCTTTGAGGATAAAGTTGATGTATTTATTATTTCACGGAGGACTTTAAAGCGTCGATCTGTGCCTGATGATTCCGGGTTGCTTCTGTGGAAGAAACGGCCGTTTTTTCTGGTAAGAATTGTTGTTACGGTTGGTTGGATATGTTAGTATAATGCTACCAGTTTATTTATTTTAGCCCCTTTAATCGGAACCCTCCGGTTATAGTTCTCTGTATTTTGGACAGAAAAGGTAAACACAGGATCCCAAAGAGGCAAAAAGTCTACCCTACCCTGCGGACTAGCTCTGGTCCAGCTCGGTAGCGACAGACCGTCAACAACAAAACACTATTAAGGGACAGTCAGCAACTTGCCACAATATTAACTACACACTTAATTCTCATCCTGTTTGGTTTGGTTCAGTTCAGTTGTGTTTGCCTAAAGTATTATTTATGTCGTTAGTTTTTGAACTTTTGAATCTGAATCTGAAGAAAAGTGTCTGGAGGTTTGGTGGAGAATACAAACCCTTTAAACTACAACTTTACAGTGTTTATTATGAGATATGATATGACTTAAATCGGCCTATAGTTTCATATGTGCATACTGGATATATATTTTATGTGGATACTGGATATATATATATCAATGAGAATGTGACCTTAGAGATTACTTTTTAATACAAAAAGAAAAGAAAAAATAGCTATAAACGTGTAGCCAAAATAGAGAGAGAGAGAGAGAGAGAGAGACTAGCTGACCATTAGCCTGCGCAAAATAATCTGATCGCCTTGGAGATGGACTGTACCATCTGTGTGTTTGACTGTACTACACCGATGAGGACAGCATGTACGTTAGCATAACGATGAAGACACTGAAACTGAAAGCTGCGGCGAGTTGGTAAAGCGGCGAGTTCTCCGCTATCCGTTTGAGGCCGTGTTCCTCGCCAACCTTTAGGATGCTGTTATCACACGTGGATGCATTTAGCCTCCTCTGAAGTGGTTGTTATCATACCGAGATGCATTTAGCCTCCTCTGACGTGGTTGTTATGTTGAGGCAGCGGTGGCCGAGTGGATTGCGGAGCGGTCTAGATACCGGAAGGTCGCCAGTTCGAATCAGCGATCCGACACGTTAAAATTACCACCGTTGAAGTGCCCTTGGACAAGGCATTGAACCTCTACCATGAAATGCTCCATGTGGGCCTTGCTGTAAACAAGTATCTGATGCTTAGTCGAGTTACCCTTGGTAAACATGATTTACCAGAACGCATTTCTTCTTCTTCTTCTGTTATCATACCTAGATGCATTTAGCCTCGTTCTATACGTGCTATATTTTATAATGACTTCAGCTGTAAGTGCTTGAGGGTGAGAGGCTGCAATGGCTCCACATTGTTGTGAAAGAAATGGGACAGCACTTTGAAGATATGAGTCATTCGCCATTCAATGACACTGCATCACTTTATAAAAACCTGTCCTTATTCACAGCCAGTGCCTACCTACATGCTTGGCCTATTTTATACATGTCTATCATGTCTATTTTACTATTTAAGCTGATCGTTTTATTGTTAGTTTCATAAATACACTTTCCTGTGATATGGGTTGTAATATTCATATATAATATTATTTTACTTTGCTCATTAGTCATTTCATCTCATCATGTTTCCCTTATTATTATTATTGTTATTTAATATATAGCCTATATCCTTCCATTCCGTCTCCCTTTGAGAACAGTGAGAAAGCACTATTGTGTTTGTTGACATTCTAACCGCGATACATAACTAATTTGCATACTTAAATGATTGACGTTTGGAGGATCCCCCTCATTCCCCTGGTAACGCTATGAACTGTGGGTAATTTCTTTGCTAAAGTCAGCCCAAAGTCAGCATCGACGCTGACTTTGGCAAAGGGCACATAAAGGGGCGGGGCTGAGCCCTCACTGACTTAGGGCCGATTCATACTCTTATTTTACCGCTGTTTCGGCGCTGTAGTGCCCAAATGATTTTGGCTCGTCAGAAAATTGCAGTAGCACCGAAGAGACGACTTTAGGACGGTACCCGCTCCCCCGAACCTCCAATGACGTCACATTGTAGGCTCTACAGAGCCGAACCGACTTTTATTCGGCTCTAAAATAGGAGTATGAATCGGCCCTTACCCATTTCAAATGGGACATCCCTCAAGCCCTCGCAGACTTCCAATACCCAAAATCCAAAAGTGGGGTGTGTTGTCTCCTCATAGAGCGAGTGTACATCAGGGGCAGCTGGGTGGGGTGTGTTGCAGTGTTGTTTTTGGCAGGCATTTTTTAGATTTAGTCAGTCTTAGTCTTTTGGAAAAATGCTTAATTAGTCTTAGTCAGTCTTAGTCATTTGGAAAAATGCTTAATTAGTCTTAGTCAGTCTTAGTCATTTCTATCCTTGATAGTTTTAGTCGACGGAAACTCCTAAGGGTTTTAGTCAGTTTTAGTCATTTTAGTAAAAGGTTTTAGTCCAGTTTGTCATTTTTTTTTAAATGTCTTTAAATAAAATGTCTATAGCGTACAGGTATTAATTAGAGCTGGGACTCGATTAAAAAAAATAATCTAATTAATCAGAGGCTTTGTAGTTAATTAATCTCGATTAATCGCATTTTAATCGCATATCATTATTTGACCCAAGAACTGAGAGCCATTTTTTTATGGATTTTGGTATACTAGTGAATCAATGAATAGTGAACACATAAGTTTAAGCAATAAAACATTGTTTTTGTAGTAATAATATCTCAAAATTAATAATTTATATAGAGCTTTTTTGAGTACCGAAAAATGCTTTACAATTACAAGGGGGACATGATAAATCAAAAACAACTTTATTAAAGGAAAAACACTAAGTAAATAAAAATAAATATCTGGGGAAAGTAATATTGAAGGTTTTGGATGGTGGGGGCATGTCTCTGAGAGTTTTGGGGTATGCATTCCACAGGGTTGGTGGGGGGGGGTTTCAATTGGTGCAGCAAATATGTGACATGAGTTGACCATAAGAAAACACCTCTGTGTTTCTTCCGTGGACATACAGTAACAGCCATAGCAGATTTTACATTTTATTTGGCCATAACCGTTTAGTTAGAAACCATGTCATCTGGTCGGGTACTTGAACTGCTACTGGGAGTTGGAATAACATTAGCTCTGATCCATAGTGTTAGAAGGAGGAAAGTAGGCTTTCACATCTTTTTTTATGTTAAAAACGAGGCCGCGGGTGTGAGTGAGGGGAAAGGATCAAATTAAGTACCATAGAACTCCTGAGTCCTAACTACGCTATCGACCAGAGCTACTGTTGTTGATTGACGTTAGCTTCCAGGCTAGGCTAGGTGCAACATGTTTCGCATTGAGCCGATACTGGAGGCTTGACGAGGCGCGGTGATATGTGAATTCTTTGTTGAATAATTGCACACAACTGTGCTGTAATCCACGCTATCATCGGATAGCCTTTTAAATCCTATTTCCAATCCACGGGGACAAGCAAAGTGATCTGCAGCGGCGTGGCTTCCCCCAGTCTGGTGATGTTATTGTCTGAATGGGACCTTTGGGACGGTGTGTGTGTGTGTGTGTGTGTGTGTGTGTGTGTGTGTGTGTGTGTGTGTGTGTGTGTGTGTGTGTGTGTGTGTGTGTGTGTGTGTGTGTGTGTGTGTGTGTGTGTGTGTGTGTGTGTGTGTGTGTGTGTGTGTGTGTGTGTGTGTGTGTGTGTGTGTGTGTGTGTGTGTGTGTGTGTGTGTGTGTGCGCGTGCATGTGCATGCAGATGGGCGTGACCAACAAGGAAAGGAGAGGAGGATAGAGGCGAGAGCAGTGACATTATTGGCGAACATTTTCATGCATTTAAAACTTTGTTCGTCAATCCACTAACACGTTCGTCTAACCTCGTCTTGTCAGCGATAACACAAACACGTCTCGTCATCGTCATCGCGTCAAACAGAGCTAATTAGCTCGTCGGCGTCAGTCTTGTCCCGAATTATTTGAGTGTCTTTAGTTTTAGTCCGTCTTAGTCCTGGAAAAAGGGGCGTTGACGTCGTCATTTACGTTATCGTCAGTCCTGACGAAAACAACACTGGTGTGTTGTCTCCTCATAGAGCGAGTGTACATCAGCTGCAGCTCGGTGGGGTGTGTTGTCTCCTCATAGAGCGAGTGTACATCAGGTGCAGCTCGGTGGGGTGTGTTGTCTCCTCATAGAGCGAGTGTACATCAGGTGCAGCTCGGTGGGGTGTGTTGTCTCCTCATAGAGCGAGTGTACATCAGGTGTAGCTCGGTGGGGTGTGTTGTCTCCTCATAGAGTGAGTGTACATCAGGTGCAGCTCAGTGGGGTGTGTTGTCTCCTCATAGAGCGAGTGTACATCAGGTGCAGGCTCGGTGGGGTATGTTGTCTCCTCATAGAGCGAGTGTACATCAGGTGCAGCTCGGTGGGATATGTTGTCTCCTCATAGAGCGAGTGTACATCAGGTGCAGCTCGGTGGGGTGTGTTGTCTCCTCATAGAGCGAGTGTACATCAGGTGCAGCTCGGTGGGGTGTGTTGTCTCCTCATAGAGCGATTGTACATCAGGTGCAGGCTCGGTGGGGTATGTTGTCTCCTCATAGAGCGAGTGTACATCAGGTGCAGCTCGGTGGGATATGTTGTCTCCTCATAGAGCGAGTGTACATCAGGTGCAGCTCGGTGGGGTGTGTTGTCTCCTCATAGAGCGAGTGTACATCAGGTGCAGCTCGGTGGGGTATCCCCATCCACTAGCTGCCGGCCGGCTGAGTGGCTGACCCAACACACACATGCACGCACTAAAAAGCTTTGCTGTTTGTTGAAGAGACACATTTTCGCTGAATGAATAGAGCTTCAGAATGATAAAGTAGCCTATCTATAGCCTACATATGTGAAAGGGAAAGGACCACAACAAGCCACTGGCTTTATTGAGCACCGCAGTCCCGCCCCCTTTCAGAAAAACGAGTGGCCCAGGAAATGAAACCCCAATGCATTCTCCCATCGGCACTTCTAATATAATTTATTTAAAGACGGTTACGCCGCGGACAAAGCCAACTCGGATCGTGACAAATCATGACAATGAACACAATGTTTTGGGGCCGATCAAATAATTTATAAGACGAAAAACAAAACAAATAGTGTTGTCCCCTGCCTTTATTTTCTTCTGTCTAATGATTTGATCGGCCAAAAAGGGTTCCCACCCAAAATGGGTTAAGATAACGGCAACGTTTAGCCTGTAAAGTGCATTGTGTGTTTGTTTGCGTGGCTGTCATGTTGGATAATATATGGCATAACGTTTAAGTGTTAATGTGACGTGTGTTTATTTCACAGCTGTGTCAGCGTCATGATTCCTCTGGTCCTGCTGCTGTTGGACTCAGGTGAGACCACAGACCATACATCAATGAACCACAGACCATACATCAATGAACCACAGACCATACATCAATGAACCACAGACCATACATCAATGAATCAATGAATCACAGACCATACATCAATGAATCACAGACCATACATCATACATTATTATTATTAAAAAGAAAATTATCCCACGATTTTGTAACCCATTTTTCACCCCTGTGTCAATCATCTAATGTGATCCTGGGCTCTACACAGTAGTATATGTGTGTTAGTATATGTGTGTTAGTATATATGTGTTAGTATGTGTTGGTATGTGTTAGTATATATGTGTTAGTATATGTGTGTTAGTATGTGTTGGTATGTGTTAGTATATATGTGTTAGTATATGTGTGTTAGTATGTGTTGGTATGTGTTAGTATATATGTGTTAGTATATATGTGTTAGTATATATGTGTTAGTATGTGTTAGTATATATGTGTTAGTATATATGTGTTAGTATGTGTTGGTATATATGTGTTAGTATGTGTTGGTATGTGTTAGTATATATGTGTTAGTATATATGTGTTAGTATGTGTTGGTATGTGTTAGTATATATGTGTTAGTATATATGTGTTAGTATGTGTTGGTATGTGTTAGTATATATGTGTTAGTATATATGTGTTAGTATGTGTTAGTATGTGTTGGTATGTGTTAGTATATATGTGTTAGTATATGTGTGTTAGTATGTGTTGGTA
>NC_137874.1:43936133-43988633 GCF_963924005.1 Protomyctophum bolini
CTAACTTGAGTAAATGAAAGACCTGGAGGCGTGGTCAATGCTCTTTGGCCACTCAGAATAGCCAAATGGCATTGACCACGCCTCCAGGTCTTTAGTTTACTCAAGTTAGGGAATAAGACCTGGTACTTAAGACACGCAAAATACAGCCCAAAGACTGTTAACTGTGAGTGGACGACCCAATTAAGCATTACACTTGTTTACAAGAGGGTCCACCATGTTCAATTCATCAAAACATTTAGAGACGTACAAATAGACACTTCTATATCGTTAAAGAACAGAACAGGAATTCATCATAAAGAACTAGTTCAGTTCACAGTTCAACATTTAAAAAAATTAACTCGTTCCGTTCATAGTTCATCATTCAAAATGTTGAACTAAAGTTCAGTTCTTTTTCATTCTTTTTTTAAATTTGTATTTTTAGTTATTGTGTTGCCCATAGCCATATCAAATAAATAAAAACTAAATTGACAACTTTTACAATATCTCCATTACCATTATCCAAATTAATTCCTTATATATTTTTTTCTCTTGCAATGTGAAATGCCACCGAATACTTAATTATTTTCCATGTCTATTTAATGGGCACACTTGTGAAAGCTGCATGCTTTTATTGTGAAGGCAAAAGTTTCTGAATGTTCTCAGTTCTCAGAGGCTGCATCTCCGCATGCTGAAAATAGTTTTTTTTCTACTCAGTCTGTGTCTCATAGGAGGGCTGTGGGCAGTTTAGAAACCGTCTTCCAGTGACATCATCATTAGGCAGATTTTTTTTTTTAAACAAGATTTCTTTACAAAAATGTTTAGATTTTCATTATCGTGAGAACGATGGCTTCCATTTTCGCGTTGGAAGTATTCAGAACTTGAAAGCCTGCCGTTTCTATTAGCTTGTATTCCCCATCGATGATGTCACTGGAGGACGGTTTCTGAACTGCCCACAGCCCTCCTATGAGACACAGACCGAGTAGAAAAAGATTGTGCCATCATTTTCATGATTATTAGTGAGGACCTACTATATGAAGATAGGTTGAAAAGTGGTGAAGTGGTCCTTTTAAGGCATGTTTAGGGTGTGTTTTAGCACCGGGGGTTTCGACCTGGAAGGCTCTATGGAGACACTCACTCTTCAACGAAGTTGAACGTGAGAAAGTGACGTTCACACACGGCAGAAATGAACGCGTTCACAATGACGTTCATCGGTACAGTAATGCAGTACGTTCACTTCACGTTCACCCAAAATATGAACGAGTTCGTGAACGCTCGTTCTTTGAACGCGTTCAGGGACAACACTGCACACAAGCACCCTTTAAATGCATACTACGTAGCACCGCATGGCACACACTGTACTGAGGGAAATGGGCCTCCTATTTCAATCCATTAACCGACCTGAGATCAGATTCATACGAGGTTTCCACCGGACACACTGGTCTCATTAACCCATTCTGACCTGAGATCAGATTCTCTAAAAAATTTTGAAATTTTTTCAAAAATAGCAGACCTACAAGCTCATAGCGCGCCACTCGGTGGCGCGCTATGAGCTTGTAGATCTGCTATTTTTCAATAGCTAAAGCATAACATGATGCTAATACCAAAATGGGTTCCCGTTCAGAATGGGTTAAACAAGTCTGATTCATGAATGGCCCGAACTACAGCGGTCTGATTGAATCTGAATAATAGTTACATCATTAGAATAGCTTATTATTATTATTACAAGATTAAAACGCTATAGTTTGTGTTTGATCATGTTAAATAACTACAACTTCTAACTGTAATAACTGACTCTTGTGTTTTCAGTCAGACCCACAGATTGACCAACCACTGCTAAACCCAAGGTGACGTCGCCTCCTAGTGGAGACGGCGTGTCTGTGAGAGAACACTCCTGCTGCTCTCTGCTGTCCATCATGCTGTCTGTAACCCTACTGGTGTCTATGTGAATGATGTGAGACAGTGTGTCTCACTGCTTCATCCTTCTGTCTGTAATCATAATCATCGTCTGTCTGGGTACAGGCATTGTGTGTGTGTGTGTGTGTGTGTGTGTGTGTGTGTGTGTGTGTGTGTGTGGATGCGTGTGTGCGTGGATGCGAGGGTGAATGCAGTGCAGAGCTAGTCATAGTTTGCATCATACGAACATACACCCTGCTGCCCATTTCATCATAATTACTTTTGCAACTTGGACACATTCTACCCCCCCCACCACCTCTAACAATGACCTTTACCCCACATTGTCTGCTGTCTCACCCTCTGGGCTCAATCAATCATGATACATAATATATATATAACTTGTGACTGGACAGGGACTATTGTAGGCTATACTGGGACGTGACTGTGTGGTTATTCTCATGGGCAGGACTGACTCAGCATCCTGTTTCTCTGCTCAGCATGCTTATAGAAACCTCACATGACATCATCAGCACCAGACTTTCCACCAACGGCGTCAACTCCGCGGGCGCGCCGGAGGAGCCGAAGCACCCGCTGGCTAAACAATAAGACGATAACGATAATAAGTTGCGGGGCGGGTGGGAACCTTAACCCATTCTGACCTGAGATCAGATTCATACAAGGTTTCCACTGGACAACACACACTGGTCTGATGAACCCATTCTGACCTGAGATCAGATTCTAAAAAATGTCAGTCGTTCTTCGATTTTTCAAAAATAGCAGACCTACAAGCTCATAGCGCGCCACTCGGTGGCGCGCTATGAGCTTGTAGATCTGCTATTTTTCAATAGCTAAAGCATAATGTAATGCTAACACCAAAATGGGTTCCCGTTAAATATATAGGCTACTCTAAGGTGGGCACCCACTGTCGTTATATAGGAACCTTCCTCCGCCACTGCTTTCCACAGCCTTGTATTGGATCTAAATGATCTGTTTTGTGTGATCTGAGTTTATTATAATAACAATAATAACAACATATTTCCGTTCCGTTGACGGGTTGAATTTGACATCGCATCGTTTTTGTTCCCCACAATGTGTTTACCGTGTCGCTAGTCCTATACGACGAGTTGGAATAAGAGATGGACATGGATCACCTCTCTCTCTCTCTCTCTCTCTCTCTCTAGCAGGCAACATTGCAGCACTCTCTCTGTTTCTGGCGCCCCCTACTGCAGGTAGCCTACCCTGTAGTCATATACTCGTGCTCATGGCCACATAGGTATAGACAGGCACGGACATTGCTGGTTGTAGGAGACAGTGGTTGCACCGCTCAACGAGGAGGACCAAAAAAACAAGACCTGAGAACTATTAGTGGACCGTTGCGGTCCTATAGAGCGCGACCCTCAATCACCCGTTGGAATGTAAATGTATTACCTTTCAGCCTTTGTGTCCTGGTGTCTGGCAGGTATACCGAAACTCCCCTCGGGGAGGGGGTTCCAGGAAGGAGAGGAGAGGGGAGGGGAGGGGTGTTTCTATGCTTTGAGTTTAATTGAACCCTTCCTAACCATCTGTCCATTGTACCAAGACATCAGAGACACATACTGTCTATCCATTGTACCAAGACATCAGAGACACATACTGTCTATCCATTGTACCAAGACATCAGAGACACATACTGTCTGTCCACTGTACCAAGACATCAGAGACACATACTTCCCACAGATTACAACCACACACGGAGATTTTGAAAACATGACCAATGACAAAAAACTCCCATATCTGCTGGGCGAAGTACAACAATGTGCAAACACAGCAGCAAGATGTGTGAGTTGCTGTGATATAGGAGAAGGATATCAAATGGAACACAACCACCCTAAAGATTAATCATTGTGTATATTCCTGCACTATACCTGCATCGAGTGATCTTGGTACATAGAAGTTGATCTATTGAAGATTCTGACCTTCAAAGTACATAATTTTTGTTTTGATTGTATTGTTGTATTGTTCTTTCTGCTTTGGCAATGTAAACGTATGTTTTCTCATGCCAATAAAGCCCTTTGAATTGAATTGAATTGTCATTGAACCCCAGGTTATACTTGGTTTAATCGTAAATGCATCTTTTTATTAATGCTTAGATTACTTTTATGCAAGGGGTTATTTGTGGAAGTATAGGCTATTTATAACTAGTATTTAGTTCAGCTCAAGACCCACTTCTACAACATTGCTTTTAATTGATCTTTTGTTTTTTGTTATTCATGTCCTCACTGTATTGCATTACTGCTTGTTTTTAATGTTGTTGCCTTGCTTTTCTTTTATTCTCCATTGTTCTGTAAAGCACTTTGAGCTGCATTTCATGTCATGAAAGGTGCTATACAAATAAAGTTTTATTATTATTATGTATAAGAAATTATGCTGATTGATTCTGTGTCCTGTGTTAGGAGGAAGGCTGCAGGGACAGACTGTATGTGGGCTTTAACGCGGGTAAGATCTTTATTGATTGATTGATTGACAGTTTGCAGAATTGCAGTACATTTCAAGCACAACTCAATACAACAGATGTTAACTGTGAGTTGACGACACCATAAAGCATTTAGGCCTACCTTGTTCAATTCATCAAAACATTTAGAGATGTACTAAATATACACACAACTATATATATTCAAAAGGAAATCATCATAGGAGGTAAAAGGGGAAAAGAAACATATACAGTGAGGGGGAAGGAGGGGGTGGGGGATAGACAGTGGCGTGCACAGACATTTAGAGGGGCAGGTGAGTGGGTGGGGGACAGACAGTGGCGTGCACAGACATTTAGAGGGGCAGGTGAGTGGGTGGGGGACAGACAGTGGCGTGCACAGACATTTAGAGGGGCAGGTGAGTGGGTGGGGGACAGGATAGATCCCTGTGGGAGAGCTACAGGGCCTTGTGTGATCAAGGATTAGCCTGAAGAGACTTAACTCTCCTGTTTGGTTTGGTTCTGTTCAGTTGTGTTTGCCTATTAAGTATTATTTATGTCGTTAGTTTTGAACTTTTGAATCTGAATCTGAAGAAAAGTGTCTGGATCGGTTTGGTGGAGAATACAAACCCTTTAAACTACAACTTTACAGTGTTTATTATGAGATATTATATGACTTAAATCGGCCTATAGTTTTATATGTGCATACTGGATATATATTTTATAGGCCTATTTATTTATGTGTGTGCGCAATAATAGTCTTTACAGGCTCTCTCTCTCTCTCTCTCTCTCTCTCTCTCTCTCGCTCTATCAATTAAAATGTCAATTCAACAGGATCTCTCTCTCTCTCTCTCTCTCTCTATCAATTAAAATGTCAATTCAACAGGATCTCTCTCTCTCTCTCTCTCTCTCTCTCTCTCTCTCTCTCTCTCTCTCTCTCTCTCTCTCTCTCTCTCTCTCTCTCTCTCTCTCTCTCTCTCTCTCTCTCCAGCCAGCTGGCAGCACGTTGTGTAGTGCTGTGTCATGCGCATTGCTGCTCCTGATGTCTTAATTCTCCTGCTGCTTTGAGGATAAAGTTGATTTATTTATTACTTCACGGAGGACTTTAAAGCGTCGATCTGCGCCTGATGATTCCGGGACGCTTCTGTGGAAGAAACGGCCGTTTTTTCTGGTAAGAATTGTTGTTACGGTTGGTTGGATATGTTAGTATAATGCTACCAGTTTATTTATTTTAGCCCCGTTAATCGGAACCCTCCGGTTACCTTCTCTGTATTTTGGACAGAAAAGGTAAACACAGGATCCCTAAAAGGGGCTAAAAGTCTACCCTACCCTGCGGACTAGCTCTGGTCCAGCTCGGTAGACAGACCGTGAACAACAAAACACTAAGCCTTAGTTGCTGTCCCTTAGTGATTAAGGGACAGCAACTTGCCACAATATTAACTACACACTACATCTACCATGAAGTCTTCACAATATTAACTACACACTACATCTACCATGAAGTCTTCACAATATTAACTACACACTACATCTACCATAAAGTCTTACATGATCCAGTGTAAGTTACGTCATTTACACTTGGTTACACTTGCTGAAAATAGCTGATCTGCAAGCTTAATTACAATAACGCGTCGCAGCTTGTAAATCGGCTATTTTGTTTTCTACACATGGATGTAGAGGAATAATATCTAATTTCATTATAAATTCACGTGGAATCTATTTATATAGGATTATAATATAGCCTATGAGCTCTGGCTCATCGTGGACTAAGAACCAGAAAGAACCGAAGGATGTCTGTCAGTATTAAAATAGAGTAGGCCTATTGTGTAAAGTTTACACAATGTTGTGTTTCCACCTGCTGTGTTTACACTGTAAACACAGCAGGTGGAAACACAAACATCAAACAGCCCCCCCCAGGTGTAACCTGACCCACGTGGGATGTTAATGTTTCTAGTTTTTTTGAGTGGTGCAACCACTCCAAGGAACAGCAATGTCCGTGTGACTGTGGCCCAATCCCTCAAGCCCTGAGCCCTCATTGAAAACACAAACAGGGATGTTGTAACCCTAACCTCTAACCCCCCAGGCGAGGTGTAAAACCTGCAGGAGGCAAAGGGTGTTGACCTGCATTTGCCATGACCTCAAAGGTTGTCCACCAGAAATAGTATCTATGACCCCGTAGGATCACAACCTATATGGACAACCCGGTTGCCGCAATATTTGCCCCTATTAGTTATAATGGGGGGTGAATATTTTTGAATTTTTTGTATTGAAAGTTTCCATGAAATTCAATATGGCCGCCACAATATTGGGACCCAGAAAATACGTTGAGCTAGAAACGCAAACTCAGTGTCTATTTCATGTTTTCTGACCATGAGAGACTCAATGGAATACCTATTTTCATTATTGGGTGTGTCTGGACCCTTATTGTGCATATTTACAAGATGGTGGCTACCCAAAATAGTGCTTTACCATGATTCCTATCATGTTTTAGCAAACACAAGCAATATTAATCCATTGGCTAAGATTTATGGCACAGAAGGGACATATATCTTTGACCTTGCATATTGTCATTTCCCCTCAGATCCTATGTAGAGTGGGCTCTCCGAGACCGCATAGAGCGAGTGCACATCAGGGGCAGCTCGGTGGGGTGTGTTGTCTCCTCATAGAGTGAGTGTACATCAGGGGCAGCTCGGTGGGGTGTGTTGTCTCCTCATAGAGCGAGTGTACATCAGGGCCAGCTCGGTGGGGTGTGTTGTCTCCTCATAGAGCGAGTGTACATCAGGGGCAGCTCGGTGCGGTGTGTTGTCTCCTCATAGAGCGAGTGTACATCAGGTGCTTCAGAATGATAAAGTAGCCTATCTAGCCTACTATTATGTGAAAGTGAAAGGACCACAACAAGCCACTGGCTTTATTGCGTTGTGTGATATAAGCATAATAAAAGTACGATATCTAAATTAGGCCGGCTATATTGTGCTGCACCTCAAAAGCTATAGTTAATTCATCTCTGTGCATGCCTGAATGCACAGTACTGCTATGAATGACGGTGACAAAAATGTATTTATTTATATGTGGTCTGAAGTTCTGAACTGAATATGTAAGTCAGAGATCTATACCTAATTCCTGTTATAGTGTCCGTTATTTGCAACCACTCAGTTCACTTTTTTTTAATACTTGAGCGCTCCTTTCAAAATGACCAGCTCAACAAGATCTACCCCCCTGAAAATAGTTTAAACCTGTCCCTGAGGGGTCTTTAGAATAGAGGCGCTGGCATTACATATAAGACAAATGCACTTGGAATGGGAAATAGAGGGAGAAATGGAATAGGTTTTTTTGTATTTATTAATCTAATGCTACCGATGTTTGTGCACAGCAACACTGAAAACAAAATGTTGCGTTGTGGATTTGAGCTGACAGGCGCTTGTTGATGTCAATCAATCAATGTCACCTTTAATCCAAGCGACAGATGCCAAGAATCGTCTTTTTATATATTTAATTTAAATATCCTTTAGGAGCATGTGGTCATGTGATCTACCTGCACAGCCTTTGTGATCTACTGGTAGATAGCGGTCTTTACCTTTTGGTCACCCCTGATATTGTAGCCTATAATCACTTAAGTTATATCCAACATCATTTAAATCTAATAACACTTTTCCCTTTTATAGCAAATAGTCTTATTTATTTATGTGAGTATGATGTATTATTGATACAACATAAAAGCCAATCAAATAAAGTTTGTTATTCAGAATAGAGCAAACTCCTCTTAAAGGAGAATTCCATGCTAGAAGGCTTTCTTACATGTCTTACCTTTCTTTGTAGTCGTTACGTCCCCACCAAAGAGGTCCAGGTGTTTTTTTTGTGCAAAAACGCTATTTTCCCCTACCATAAGCCCTCAATGAATTGCATTGAATTGAATGGGGCTATGGGGTCTAATTCTCTTATTTCCATCGAAATAAGTAGTAAAGTGTGCCGCTTGGGTTATTATTTACATTATGAAGAGAGGATATATACAAAACAATTATAATTTTGAGCGATGGAAATAAACGAATTAGCACAACACCCCATATCCCCATTCAATTCCTATTCCATTCAATGCAATTAATTTAGGGCTTATGGTAAGGAAATAGCCAAAATAACACCTGGACTTTGATTGATTGATTGATTGAAATCTTTATTAACAGTTTGCAGAATTACAGTACATTTCAAGCACAAACTCAATACAAAGACTGTTAACTGTGAGTGGACGACCCAATTAAGCCTTACACTTGTTTACAACAGGGTCCACATTGTTCAATTCATCAAAACATTTAGAGACAAACAAATAGACACTTCTATGTAGTTAAAGAACAGAACAGGAATTCATCATATAGGAAGCGAAAAGGGAAAAAATATATATATACAGTGAGGGGAACAGGGGGATAAAAGAAAACGAAAGACAGAGTGTAGGGCGCCTGCACACAACACCATGCGTTGATGCCATGTGTGCATATGTGCAGGCACCCAACACCACGTCCATACAAAAACATAGTACAATCCATAGTACAAAGGGTTAGACCTCTTTGATGGGGACGTAACAACCACAAAGAGAGGTAAGAAAGCCTTCTAGTATGGCATTCTCCTTTAAATGAGTATGTGTACATGTAGCAGAGTGGCTCAGAGCTAAAGATTATTCAGCATAATCTGAGTAGCATTGACATAAATAAACATGAGACGACTAGTGATTCATATTTTAGGGAAACTGGCTCAACTCTGGAAATGTGGTTAATTTGACTCACAGCCACCATTTTAGAAAGGAGGGGGAAAAAAAGAATGACGCATGTCTAATAGCCGCCTATTGCTCAGTGGGACATTTGACAGTACAAAGAACAAAACAATATTACATACATGAAGACAAGAGCATTGTTCACCACTCAGTAGCCAACCACTACAACTCCTGATTAATAAGTCGACTGGTGGACAAAGGACTGTTCAGTCTGACCAGAGAGAGAGAGAGAGAGAGAGAGAGAGAGGATCACCTTGGAGATGGACTGTACCATCTGTGTGTTTGACTGTACTACACCGATGAGGACAGCATGTACGTTAGCATAACGATGAAGA
Organism: Protomyctophum bolini; assembly: GCF_963924005.1. Classification (NCBI taxonomy): domain Eukaryota; kingdom Metazoa; phylum Chordata; class Actinopteri; order Myctophiformes; family Myctophidae; genus Protomyctophum; species Protomyctophum bolini. The sequence continues at coordinate 43,945,546 of NC_137874.1, forward strand.
CACTGAAACTGAAAGCTGCGGCGAGTTGGTAAAGCGGCGAGTTCTCCGCTGTCCGTTTGAGGCCGTGTTCCTCGCCAACCTTTAGGATGCTGTTATCACACGTGGATGCATTTAGCCTCCTCTGACGTGGTTGTTATTATACCGAGATGCATTTAGCCTCCTCTGACGTGGTTGTTATCATACCGAGATGCATTTAGCCTCCTCTGAAGTGGTTGTTATCATACCTAGATGCATTTAGCCTCCTCTGACGTAATCTTTGAAGACATGTTTGTTCAGAGTGTCTGTCGGACAAGCACTTTAGAGGCCGTTTAAAGATAGCCTGGCTATCTAGTAAGCCAGACAATAACGCCATTTCATGACCAAATGAGGCCCATATAATACTATGACATAATTATATATTATTATATTATAATATGACATAATGGTTCTGTTGATACAGGCGTATAGAGCGTTGCAGCCCCGCCCCCCCCCTCGAGAGAGACCCGGAAAATAAATCCCTGTTCCCGTTTCCCTCATAGACTTTTCAGAAAGTATTTATTTAAAGACGTTTCTACGCCGCGGACAAAGACAACTCTTGTCGTGACAAATCATGACAATAAACACAATGTTTTGGGCCAAACAAAGCCTCCTATGGGCCGCTGAGAGGCTGATTTAAACACAGGCAGGGCATGGGATGCTGTAACATGAGGTGGGACAGGCTGACAGCATTCCACATGCAGTATAATGTCTATAGTGTTTGTTGGAATGAATGGAGTTTATTGTGTGTGTGTGTGTGTGTGTGTGTGTGTGTGTGTGTGTGTGTGTGTGTGTGTGTGTGTGTGTGTGTGTGTGTGTGTGTGTGTGTGTGTGTGTGTGTGTGTGTGTGTGTGTGTGTGTGTGTGTGTGTGTGTGTGTGTGTGTGTGTGTGTGTGTGTGTGTGTGTGTGTGTGTGTGTGTGTGTGTGTGTGTGTGTGTGTGTGTGTGCGTGCGTGCGTGCGTGCGTGTGATGAATGAAGTGTATTCACTGTCCTAATAAGGGAGTGGTGACAGTCATGCTCTGTCCGTTAGCCTCTAGACCATAGAGTTATATATGAATAGAGAAGACACCCGAGTTCTCCTTCCATCCACTTGCATTAAGTTGCTCAAAAGCGCATGAGGCGATTTCACTCCTCCTTCCTGGTATAGGAACAGAGTGCATTCTGGGATGGATTTGCCTCAAACACATGAACGCGCTGCCGTTGACTATCATTGTGCCGTTTGTGCTGCGTTCACGTATGAAACATTCGTTCACGTGTCATGGCCTCAATCACATGAACGTGCGCAATGATAGTCAACGGAGCAGCGCTGGCTCGAGCTGCAATGACACATTGGGCCACTATGTCCATTTGGCCTCAGGGTTTCCTCCGGGTGCCTTCTCTATTGTATATATACTCTAAGCTCTGCCCAGAAGGTGGAAGGCGATCTACCTTTAGATCACAAAGGCTGTGCAGGTTTTGCAGCCACATGACATGCCCCTAAAAATACCGGTAATTAAATATAATTATATATAATTAAAATAGAAAAGAGGTATCTGCCACTTGGATTAATTAGGACCTGTCAGCTCAAACCCACAATGCAATACTTTGTTTTCAAGAGTCCGCTGCAAACGTCAGTATAGCGTTACAAAGTTAGACAATTATAACGAAAAGGTACCAATTGCATTTCAGTCTATTAGTGTGTTTGTCTTATGTAACATCAACAACGATATCATATGTTTTACGGTGGGTAGACCGTGTTACGCTGGTCGTTTTGAAAGTAGCTCTCGAGTCAAGAAAGTGTTGTCACCCCTGCTCTAGATTCTCTAGTCTTGAACATAACAGATCTACAAGCTCACAACGTGTCATGAAGCGGCATGCACATCTTTTGCTTGACAATCTGTGACCGCTTCTGACCCAGTCGAAGTCATTGAGGTCTTTTTAATTTGAGTTTTCTTTTCATGTTATGTGAAAGCAGGGAATCCTATAGCTTCAAATTGACATATTGGTTGTTCAGTTTGACCCACCAGTTTTGGAGATATGGCTTATAGAGTAATGTCTGGCAGAAAAACAGCGAGTTGAGAAAACAGGCTTAAAAGGTTCACTTCTGTGGTCTCTAACTGTGGTCTCTAACATTACACCTATAACTACATGTTTAAGCATTTATTTCATATTTACATGTCTTCTGTGGTCTCTAACATTACACCTAGCTACATGTTTAAGCATTTATTTCATATTTACATGTCTTCTGTGGACTCTAACATTACACCTAGCTACATGTTTAAGCATTTATTTCATATTTACATGACTTCTGTGGTCTCTAACATTACACCTATAGCTACATGTTTAAGCATTTATTTCATATTTACATGTCTTCTGTGGACTCTAACATTACACCTAGCTACATGTTTAAGCATTTATTTCATATTTACATGTCTTCTGTGGACTCTAACATTACACCTATAGCTACATGTTTAAGCATTTATTTCATATTTACATGTCTTCTGTGGTCTCTAACATTACACCTATAGCTACATGTTTAAGCATTTATTTCATATTTACATGTCTTCTGTGGTCTCTAACATTACACCTAGCTACATGTTTAAGCATTTATTTCATATTTACATGACTTCTGTGGTCTCTAACATTACACCTATAGCTACATGTTTAAGCATTTATTTCATATTTACATGTCTTCTGTGGACTCTAACATTACACCTAGCTACATGTTTAAGCATTTATTTCATATTTACATGTCTTCTGTGGACTCTAACATTACACCTATAGCTACATGTTTAAGCATTTATTTCATATTTACATGTCTTCTGTGGACTCTAACATTACACCTATATAGCTACATGTTTAAGCATTTATTTCATATTTACATGTCTTCTGTGGTCTCTAACATTACACCTATACCTACATGTTTAAGCATTTATTTCATATTTACATGTCTTCTGTGGACTCTAACATTACACCTAGCTACATGTTTAAGCATTTATTTCATATTTACATGACTTCTGCGGTCTCTAACATTATACCTATAACTACATGTTTAAGCATTTATTTCATATTTACATGTCTTCTGTGGTCTCTAACATTACACCTAGCTACATGTTTAAGCATTTATTTCATATTTACATGTCTTCTGTGGACTCTAACATTACACCTATAGCTACATGTTTAAGCATTTATTTCATATTTACATGACTTCTGTGGTCTCTAACATTACACCTATAGCTACATGTTTAAGCATTTATTTCATATTTACATGTCTTCTGTGGACTCTAACATTACACCTAGCTACATGTTTAAGCATTTATTTCATATTTACATGTCTTCTGTGGACTCTAACATTACACCTATAGCTACATGTTTAAGCATTTATTTCATATTTACATGTCTTCTGTGGTCTCTAACATTACACCTATAGCTACATGTTTAAGCATTTATTTCATATTTACATGTCGTCTGTGGTCTCTAACATTACACCTATAGCTACATGTTTAAGCATTTATTTCATATTTACATGTCTTCTGTGGACTCTAACATTACACCTAGCTACATGTTTAAGCATTTATTTCATATTTACATGACTTCTGCGGTCTCTAACATTACACCTATAACTACATGTTTAAGCATTTATTTCATATTTACATGTCTTCTGTGGTCTCTAACATTACACCTAGCTACATGTTTAAGCATTTATTTCATATTTACATGTCTTCTGTGGACTCTAACATTACACCTATAGCTACATGTTTAAGCATTTATTTCATATTTACATGTCTTCTGTGGTCTCTAACATTACACCTATAGCTACATGTTTAAGCATTTATTTCATATTTACATGTCGTCTGAACTCATGCTTCCTTCATGCCTGAGTGTCCAAGTTGCTGCTAATCATTTCCAAACAATATTGACTCAAGCAGAGAATCCGGTGCACTTCTTCCCTCTTTGGAATTCTAACTTTATAACTAACTGGAATTTCTTGAGCTCCAACTTGTCGGTAAATGATTAATACATGTATGGTCAACATGTAGGTCACCTGACCATGCAGGTCATTCAGGTCACGGTTTCTCAACGGTCACAAGAACACTCACTCCGGTGCGTGCCCGTTTTTCCTCCCGGAAGTTTCCCCAGTGAGGGGGATAACTTTATTGCGAACGCAGTGAGCACTTACTATGAGACCTAGCAGATCATGTCTGTCTGTGTGTCTGTCTGTGTGTCTGTGTGTCTGTCCCGCTATCCAAATATGGAGTGTGTTGCATCAGCAATCACTCAGCTCCATATATGGGCACAAAAGGGGCCAGGTCCACTCAGCTCCATATATGGGCACAAAAGGGGCCAGGTCCACATATACAGTAACAGCGGGACAGACAGACAGACAGACAGACATGATCTGCAGGGTCTCAGCTGCGTTCGCTTCCCGCGTTTGCGCATCTTACTGGTAATATGCTATTGGCTGTTTGTATTCTTTTTGGAAAAATATGAAAAGATACTCCTGTGGAAAGGCTATATTATTTTACTTATATTGACCCTATAAACAATTTAGTATTATTTAGTATATTATGTAAGGTTTTGCCCACTCAAATGGTACCTCGTCAGATAATCCCCACATTATCCTACAACAACTTCTGTGAACAGACTTCACTGTATAGTAGCTTTTCATCAATTATATTTGTACTTAGGCTGTTCTGCTGTCATGAAAGTTTATAGTTAGAGAAATTCAAAATCCAGCCGTCTGCTGTCCAGCCTCTCCCACCCCTCACTGGGGAACATTCTGGGAGGAAAACCGAAACGGGGTGAGTCTTCTTGTATTCTTCTCAACTAGTGGAAAGAAAAATCAACAAATCTAAATAAATAAATGGTCAGGGACCACATGACACCTCCTCCCCCGTACTCTCAAGCAGGGAGGGAGGCACTGGGTCCCATTTTGTTAGGGATGCAGTCTGAAAATCTACCGAGTTTAAATTAAATTGGTGTGAAATCCTTGTTTGTGTTTCAGGAAGTGAAGTGGTGAAGACTGCATGTAATGTGACCAATCGTCTGACAGCTGTTCTGATGACATCAGTCCTTCAACATAATATGTCACATAATGACAGCAGGTATGTGACTTAACCCATTCTGAACGGGAACCCATTTTGGTGTCAGCATCATGTCATGCTTTAACTTTTGGAAAATAGCAGATCTACAAGCTCATAGCGCGCCACCGAGTGGCGCGCTACGAGCTTGTAGGTCTGCTATTTTTGAAAAATCGAAGAACGACTGACATTTTTTAGAATCTGATCTCGGGTCAGAATGGGTTAATCAGACCAGTGTGTGTCCAGTGGGAAACCTCGTATGAATCTGATCTCAGGTCAGAATGGGTTAATCAGACCAGTGTGTGTGTCCAGTGGGAAACCTCGTATGAATCTGATCTCAGGTCAGAATGGGTTAAAGGTGTAGTAGTGAAACCTTACGCATGCGCATGCCCTCTATCCACATTGCTCGACTGCAGTTTTCTTCCATCGGTGAAACGTCCCTTTTTAAGCAGGGCATAATCAATAGGGATTATTGGGTCATCATTGGGAAATCAATCCCCTGATCAATCAGGGTGATTGACTGGAAGTGGTTCGTTTCTCAATAATGTCCTGCCCCTTATTGATTATCAATAATGTCCTGCCCCTTATTGATTATCACAGGATGTCATTGCTTACGGTCAGGAAAGTATAATCCATAATAAATGTTAAACGCGGTTAAGCACCGTCCAGTGCAATGCTTGGCCTCGCACAGCAGGGGCTGTATTTTGCGTGTCTTAAGTACCAGGTCTTATTCCCTAACTTGAGTAAACTAAAGACCTGGAGGCGTGGTCAATGCCATTGTGGCTATTCTGAGTGGCCAAAGAGCATTGACCACGCCTCCAGGTCTTTAGTTTACTCAAGTTAGGGAATAAGACCTGGTATTTAAATACAGCCCCAGAGCTCCAAGGTTTGATGACATAGAATCAGGGCTGCACGATTATCAAACTATGACCTATTATTATAATATATTATTATTATTATTATTATTATGAAACTATGACCGATCTCCGATTTTCTGCAGGGTCAAATCTGCCGATACCAATTCTGACCCGTTCAGATATTATACAGCAGACCACAATGGAAACAAGCCTGTAGACCAGTGGTAACCAACCTTTTCAAGCCCAAGAGCCCATTTTATTCCCAATTGTAAGCCAAGATCTACCACTAAAACGTGTTAGAAAAAACACTTGTTTTTTTTGCTATTTCTGACAGGCTCAATGCATGTGCACACATCCACACAAAGACTAAAGCTTAAATTAGAATAAATAATTATAGTAAGTTATATTATCAATGTCAAATAATATTAAGACAAATTAGAAATTATTAGTATTAGAAATATTTTGTTTCTCATTTCAATGAATATTCACATTGGCAGATGTTCAAATGACATAGGCATAACATGACCATATATATTTGCACAGATATGGTGACATACTCTCAGGGTCAGCCCACCTTTAATGAGACTGCTGTGACTGCACTTTATCTGCAAGCGTTTTTAAATCTGGTTCATATTTAGTGATTGCCAGTCTGAGGGTGTCATTAAGATGTGAGTCAGTCATACGAGTTCTAAACTTGGATTTTATTATTTTCATTTGTGAAAAGGCCATTTCACATAAGTACGTGGAACCAAAGTAGGCATGCAGCTTCAGTGCACACGACACAATCAGCGGATACTTCTCTGCTCACAAGAGACCAAAATTCCTTCTCTTTAGCTCTGACCTGCAGGTAACAGTCACTTACTAATCCAATAATCTCCATTTAAATATCTGAAGTTAATGCAAACACATCCTGCATTTTATCGGACAGCAGTTCAATGACAGTAAAGAGGAGAGGGTTTGATACAAAAGCAGCTACTTGACTCATGCGTTGTACTTCAACAAGTTTTCATATTTCATATTTATCATATTTTTTGCTCTATGTGTGCGTGTGTACAGAATTCAAACTGTAGCATTGATTATTGTCACGGACAGAAGTCATTCTTTCCCTTTGCATATATGCCCTGGAGTGCACTCGCCTATTAGTTTGCATTGCAGACTGGTCTATTCAGAACGCGCCCTTAATTAAAAACCAAATGCAGCTGTGTATGTGGCTCTCAGCGTGCGGTGTCCCACTATTGACTGGCTGAAGTCTGTTTGAACTGCGCTGTGTCAGAGAAGTAACAGATAGAAGCCGCAAACGTTACCCCCAAACGATACCCCCCCTCACCTCTGTGCTGGAAATATAACGTCTGGGTTTCCGAGGCTACATCCATGCTGACGCATAAGTGACTGTCCTGTTTCTGGCTAAGCTTTACGCGCAGGGCACATGAACCTCTCCATCTCCAGTCAGTGCTGGTTGTTGTTTATTTGCATGGCTCAGAAAATGAGTAACAAACTAAAATGAGAACGTTGTTGGAGGAGGAGGAGGAGGAGGAGGAGGAGGAGGAGAATAATAATGTTATATTTCTTATTGTGTTCTCAGGCTGCTGTGCTGCGCTGCTGCTGCGCTGTGTGCCAACCACATCATCATCTTTTCATTTTGACATGATTCACATGAAATAATAATCCTGTACCGGCACCGCGTGTAGCGTTTGGTTTCATTAACGCGATCGTGACAAAATAGCCTACAGCTGCTGCTGCCAAAGATACCAAAGTTTGGACAGTGCTACGCAACATGGAAGTAACACTGACTCCAAGCCGTTTATAAATCAGTCAGTGAAGTCAACTTTTCACCGCCGTTTGGTCCCCCCCCCCAATCACAATCAGAAGCGTTTTCAAAGAGACGAGTAGGATATAAAGGCAGCCTGAAAGGCAAGCATTTGCATTCCAACGGGTCTGACACTTCGGGATCGACTTGAAAGGTTCCCGCGAACCCCTGCTTGGTTACCCCTGCTGTAGACGCTATAGGGGCTTATTGGCCCAAAGCCAGTTAATTAAGTATCGCATCAATCAATACATAGTCTATAGTCTTTTCCAAGTTCTGTTTTCACTACTGAATGAGAGGAGTACACACGTTTTAAATGTGGATTTATTTTATTTTATTTAATGCTTTAAAGCATTAAATTAAAAATAAATAAATTAAATAAGCTTTAATAATAGAGACAATACACCATAAATGAATAGTATTAAATACTGAAACCAGGAATAATCATTAGGGAAGGCGTATGCATGTGCTATGTGTACTATGTAAACTCTTCATTTTCATTTTCCAGCCATTCAGCTGCAAAAAAAAGGAAAATAATAATTGTAACAATATGAAATGAAAATTATGTAGCCTTGCCGAGCCATGAGTCCCATAGGGCAGGAGCCTATCTCCTGTTTCTGTAGTGTGAGGCAGCTTGATGTACAAGTACACCCCCTGAACATGACGCTAGTATGTCACAGGGAATTACACTTGATGCTGAGTGTCAAGCAGGGAGGCACTGGGTCCCATTTTTACAGTCTTTGGTATGACCCGGCCGGGGAATCGAACCCCAACCTCCCAGTCTCAGGGCGGACACTCTAACCACAAGGCCACTGAGCTATATCTAATATTAGATATAGATAATATAATCTAACCCAGATAATATTAGATTAGATAATTAGCAGGTTAACCCTGGAGAAGCCTCTGCTACGAGGAACTACGCAAATTGACGCAAACCAGACGTGACATCCCATAATATGTCCTGTCTGTATAATGTCACTGTGTCAATGTTTGACACCACGTCAGGAGAGGTTCAATGAGAAACACATCATACAGTATGAAAGGTTACAGTGTGCAGTTTCATAATAATATTATGAAACTGTTAGGATGAAAGTATAGGACGAAAGTAGGCCTAACGTCTGGTATATCCTGGCATGCACGTTTGTATAGGCCTACTTGAATAAAAGTCATAAAAAGGCCTACTTAAATTATACCAATTAAAACAAAGTGCAGAATGAATGAATGAATAACAACGCTCTCATCATTAACATCATTAACACCACAGATCCCCCATTACTATTCATGGTGAACCCCAACAGGTATGTTCGTACAAATACCTTAGGAGTAGTAATAGACCATCTATTGTCATGGAAAGATCAGATTGATTCAGTGTGTAAGAAAACAAAGTAAATTATCTACTAAACTTCCTTTGCTGTCTAAGATCCTCCTTCTTTTGTTTTTCACTTCTGTTATGAGTGTTCTTCAGTACTGTAGTACCACCTGGTCTGGATGTTTGTCTGCAGCCCTAAAGTCACAACTGCTGCAACAACTGCACATTTGTTCAAAGATTGTTGGACAACAACTTCAGAAACTTTATACATCCACATATGATATCATGCACATATTGTGTAAAGAACTGAAAATTGACCATGGCCCCCTTGTATATTAAACCACTGTCCCCGTGGTCACATATCTATGTGACCATATGAACTATGGCTTTCCAACGCTTGTAAAATCTCTTCTCTGGAATAAACACTAATTAGAACAAGAATTAGTTTCCTCTCGGTTGTTTATTTGGTCTATAATGTATATACTGATAGATAGATAAACTTGTATAGGGTTTAATTAAGTTAACGGCAACGTTTAGCCTGTAAAGTACATTGTGTGTTTGTTTACGTGGCTGTCATGTTGGAGATATGGCATAACGTTTAAGTGTTAACCCATTTTGACCGGAGATCAGATTAAAAAAAAGAAATCTGAAAAAGCTGTGTTTCTATGTCAGTCGTTCTTCGATTTTTTCAAAAATAGCAGACCTACAAGCTCGTAGCGCGCCACTCGGTGGCGCGCTATGAGCTTGTAGATCTGCTATTTTTCAATAGCTAAAGCATAACATAGTGCTAACACCAAAAAGGGTTCCCACCCAAAATGGGTTAAGAAAGATAACGGCAACGTTTAGCCTGTAAAGTGCATTGTGTGTTTGTTTACGTGGCTGTCATGACTGTCATGTTGGATAATATATGGCATAACGTTTAAGTGTTAATGTGACTAACGTGTGTTTATTTCACAGCTGTGTCAGCGTCCGGATTCTTCTGTTCCTCCTGCTGTTGGACTCAGGTGAGACCACAGACCATACATCAATGAACCACAGACCATACATCAATGAACCACAGACCATACATCAATGAACCACAGACCATACATCAATGAACCACAGACCATACATCAATGAACCACAGACCATACATCAATGAACCACAGACCATACATCAATGAACCACAGACCATACATCAATGAACCAATGAATCACAGACCATACACGATCAATGAATCAATTAATGACATCATAACAGTCTACAGCAGGGGTCTGCAACCTTTTTTAAATGAAGTGCCATGTTTTTATTTTCTAGATCGTCATTGTGCCATATCAACATTAATTAATTTTAATGACACCACGTGAAAAATTCATATTTTGCTTGTCCACAAATATAAAGTTTTTCCTTCTTTTTAAATATTTCTTTCACATTGTTATAATGATCATTAGAGTCAGGGCAATAACAGAGTTCAGTTTTAATGAATGTAGAATGCAGGATGTAATTTACACACAAATGTGAGGGACTTCATTTATTTGACTGCATTTTTTTTAATAGTTTATTTAAAACCAAAGATACACTCACACACTTGCCAGTGTGCCAGTGTTCAGTTCCTTTCCCCTCCATCAGGCGCCCCGGCTGGCCAGGGGGAGGCAGTTTAGAGACCAGGATTACTGCATGTTTTTTGCGAGGGTACCTACCCTAGGGGACACGGGGAGAACATGTCAGGGTACCTACCCTAGGGGACACGGGGAGAACATGTGAGGGTACCTACCCTAGGGGACACGGGGAGAACATGTGAGGGTACCTACCCTAGGGGACACGGGGAGAACATGTGAGGGTATACCTACCCTAGGGGACACGGGGAGAACATGTGAGGGTACCTACCCTAGGGGACACATGGAGAACATGTGAGGGTATACCTACCCATAGGGGACACAGGGAGAACATGTGAGGGTACCTACCCTAGGGGACACGGGGAGAACATGTGAGGATACCTACCCTAGGGGACATGGGGAGAACATGTGAGGGTACCTACCCTAGGGGACATGGGGAGAACATGTGAGGGTACCTACCCTAGGGGTAATATTACTTAATTGTAGTTAATTACTTTCTGTGGCTTATGTTCGTATTGTATTGATAATGTATTGATTTCTATAAAGTGGTTAATGGTGGCTCCAAATTTGAAATTACTACATTTAGGGGCAGCAGTGGCTCAGCGGTAGAGTGGCCGGTAGAGCCACTAGATGTTCGATCCCTGTGGGCTCACCCAGAGTTAGAGGTTCCCGGTTCCATCCCTGTGGGCTCCCCCAGAGTTAGTGTCTAAGTGTCCTTGAGCAAGACTCTGAACCCCTGATTGCTCCTGATGTGCAGGTTGGTGCCTTGCATGGTTTCCTCCACCATCGGTGTGTGAATGTGTGCATTTGCACAATCTACGGTATGTAAAGCGCGTTGGATAAAGGCGCTATATAAAATATAAATGCACCATTTACCATTCATTTAATAATAATACAACTTTATTTGTATAGCACCTTTCATGACATGAAATGCAGCTCAAAGTGCTTTACAGAGCAATTGAGAAAAAAAAGAAAAGCAAGGTATAAACATTAAAAATAAACAAGCAGTAATGCAATACAGTGAGGACATGAATAACAAAAAATTAAAGATCAATTAAAAGCAATGTTGTAGAAGTGGGTCTTGAGCTGAGCTTTAAAAATGTCTACAGAGGCTGCCTGTCGAAGGTACAGTGGGAGTTTGTTAAACTACAGAGGCTGCCTGTCGAAGGTACAGTGGGAGCTTGTTAAACTACAGAGGCTGCCTGTCGAAGGTACAGTGGGAGTTTGTTCCATGCCGACGGCCCGTAGAAGCAAAAAGCTGCTTCCCCGTATTTTTTTGTTGCCATTTCTTTAGGCAAAGCGAGCAGGCCAGCAGTGGAAGACCTTAGGGGGCGGTTTGGGACATATTTAGGCAGGCAGTCATGTAGGTAGGAAGGTGCGAGACCATTGAGAGCTTTATACACAAGTAAAATATTTTTTTAAATCAATCCTAAAAACAACCGGAAGCCAGTGCAGTGATGCCAAAACTGGAGTAACATGTTCTCTCATCTTAGTTCTAGTTAAAACTCTGGCTGCTGCATTTTGGACGAGTTGTAATCCAGTATGAGGATCTGGTATTATTATTATTATTTATTTAGACCTTGATGTATACTGTATGTCTCATGTGACAACACACTCGTTGATAACAGACACAACAAGACGATGTTCACAACGTTTTATTATTTATGAGTTTATGTTTGACTGTAACTCAGAGTACAGTCAAAATAACACTTTGTAGTCCAAAATTATATATATCACCTTGCGGTCTTGTGCCCATTCAGGTCCTGGGTATTCAATTCATAATCATGACGTGTGAGAAATGACGACAAAATTCAAACCATCATAAAAAAAAGTCATAATATTAATAATAGATAAAGATATGTCCAGGTTGGGGAAAAAGAAGAGAAGAGGGTTATACGTAACCTGACGCTGCCAGATGAGGGCGGTATTGCGGAAACATATTCCCCAACACAACACTCATCTGGGATCTCTGACAGAGTTGAGCCCTGAGTCAGATCTGCTTCGCACCGAACCAATCAGCGTGAGCTAAAGGCGGGATGCGGATGTGACGGTATATAGACACGTCGATATGACTGGTTGTGTTTGCACGCCCACACGGTGATAGACAGACGCTCCCATCCAATCATCTACCATGTATCTTGAAAAAAAGGAACAGCCCCGTCATCGAATTTGCTTCCGCGATCCCAGATCCAAATAAGCTGTGAAACAAATTTGTGTAGCAAGCTTTTTGGATCTGGCAGCGTCAGGTTAGGTTATACGGGTCAGCCTGCTGAAAGGTGGGTTGTCAGACCTGTTCTAAAGGACTCAGAGGGGGGGGGGGGGGTCTGACGGGGTCGGGGAATTCCAGTGTTTGTTTTGAGAGATCATTGTTATTACTTCCTGGCTGTGGTCCCTTTGTGAGGTAGTCAGTCAGGTATGTTGGTACAGAGTTTAGGTTTTTAGGTGTATTTATTTTAGCATGTAGTACAAAAAGATAGACAATAACATGCAATTCAAGGAAGGGAAGAAGCCCAGCTGGCCTATTTATTTGGAATCCTTTCCTGTATGGAAGAGGTCATTGGTTTAAACAGATTAAAAGTTCATTAAGAACAATTAATACAAAAGTCTACAAGTTGGCAAAGGGGAGCAGCTGTGCAATAAATAAATAAAAACACAGACTGCACAAAAAAACACAACACACAAAAGAAAATATAACGCATCAAAGTAAAACATGTACAGAGAGGAAGAAATAAGATATTTCTTTAGATGTTTTTTTTTAATATTGGCCTAAGGATAATGAGGATTTAATTCCATAGATGAGGGCCTCTAAAATTTAGAGGCCCTCATCTTTCTCTTTAAAGTTATTTGATGAGTGCTGTCATGTGTTTTTAAATTACTGACAGTAGCCTGGGTAAACCCCTCCTTGTCCAGCAGGGGGAGTGGGTTTACCCAGGCTATAGGTACAGGGGCATTGGAGGAGAAGCTGCATTTACTATTTTAAATCCCAGCTTGTATTTCTTACCTCTGTTTTCTACCCGGAGCCAAACATACACTAGGAAACGGGTCATCAATGGGGCCCCCAGGCCGAGAAGTAGTCGAATTACTTTGTTTTGGGAGGTTTGTGTTTGTCTTTAGTGACATATAGATGTTTGAGAAGCAGGAGGTGGAAGCAGAGTAAAAAAGAAAGAAAGAAAGGTACTATGTTTACCCTGCAGGGTAACTGGACTAAGGAAAGGAAAGGTACTATGTTTACCCTGCAGGGTAACTGGACTAAAGGAAAGTTACTATGTTTACCCAGGGTAATAAAGAAAGTTACTATGTTTACCCAGGGTAATAAAGAAAGTTACTATGTTTACCCAGGGTAACTGGACTAAGGAAAGGAAAGGTACTATGTTTACCCAGGGTAACTGGACTAAGGAAAGGAAAGGTACTATGTTTACCCAGGGTAACTGGACTAAGGAAAGGAAAGGTACTATGTTTACCCAGGGTAACTGGACTAAGGAAAGGAAAGGTACTATGTTTACCCAGGGTAACTGGACTAAGGAAAGGAAAGGTACTATGTTTACCCAGGGTAACTGGACTAAGGAAAGGAATGGTACTATGTTTACCCAGGGTAACTGGACTAAGGAAAGGAAAGGTACTATGTTTACCCAGGGTAACTGGACTAAGGAAAGGAAAGGTATTATGTTTACCCAGGGTAACTGGACTAAGGAAAGGAAAGGTACCATGTTTACCCAGGGTAACTGGACTAAGGAAAGGAAAGGTACTATGTTTACCCAGGGTATAACTGGACTAAGGAAAGGAAAGGTACTATGTTTACCCAGGGTAAACTGGACTAAGGAAAGGAAAGGTATTATGTTTACCCAGGGTAACTGGACTAAGGAAAGGAAAGGTACTATGTTTACCCTGCAGGGTAACTGGACTAAGGAAAGGAAAGGTACTATGTTTAGGGTAATTGGACTAAGCTCAATAACTTGTTCAAAGCAAGCAGAGTCAAAGCAAATACTGGACAACTCACCCCGGTGCTTGCCCGTTTTCACCAGTGAGGGGGATAACTTTGTAATATGCTATTGGCTGTTTGTATTCTTTTTGGAAAAAATATAAAAAGATACCCCTGTGGAAAGGCTATATTATTTTAGTTATATTGACCCTATAAACAATTTAGTATTCTTTAGTATATTATGTAAGGTTTTGCCCACTCAAATGGTACCTCGTCAGATAATCCCCACATTATCCTACAACAACTTCTGTGAACAGACTTCACTGTAGTAGCTTTTCATCAATTATATTTGTACTACAAAGTCCAGCCGTCTGCTGTCCAGCCTCTCCCACCCCTCACAGCATGGGGAAAAGTATGGGAGGAAAACAGAAACTGTGTGTGTGTGTGTGTGTGTGTGTGTGTGTGTGCGCGTGTGCGTGTGTGTGCAGTGTATGCTCAGGACCAGATCGGTGCGTATGCAGGTTCAGAGGTTCTGCTCAACTGTTCCTACGCCGCGTCGTCACCGAACTTCAACGTGTTCTGGCGCTACCGAGACACCTACAACCTGGTGGACATCATCAACGGCGGAGAGGACCTGTCGGACCAGGACCCGCGCTTCAGGGGCCGGGTCGTCACGTCTCCCGGGCGCTACGCAGCGGGGGACTTCTCTGTGCTTCTGAAGGACGTCCGTCTGAAGGACGCCGGGCCGTACAACTGTGATATCCCCAGGGTCTCCTACCAACACAAACTGCAGCTCACTGTCTCAGGTGTGTGTGTGTGCGTGTGTGCGTGTGTGTGTGTGTGTGTGTGTGTGTGTGTGTGTGTGTGTGTGTGTGTGTGTGTGTGTGTGTGTGTGTGTGTGTGTGTGTGTGTGTGTGTGTGTGTGTGTGTGCGCGCGTGTGCCTGTGCCTGTGTGTGTGTGTGTGTGTGTGTGTGCAAGCAGTGTTGGGAAAGTTCCTCTTTTTTAATGAACTCAATACAAAGACTGTTGACTGTGAGTGGACGACCCAATTAAGCATTACACTTGTTTATAACAGGGTCCACCATGTTCAATTCATCAAAACATTTAGAGACGTACAGATAGACACTTCTATATCGTTAAAGAACAGAACAGGAATTCATCATAAAGAACTAGTTTCGTTTACATTTCAACATTTTTAAAATTAACTCGTTCCGTTCATAGTTCATCATTCAAAATGTTGAACTAAAGTTCAGTTCTTTTTCATTTATTTTTTTTAATTTGTATTTTTAGTTATTGTGTTGCCCATAGCCATATCAAATAAATAAAAACTAAATTGACAACTTTTACAATATCTCCATTACCATTATCCAAATTAATTCCTTTTATATATATTTTTCTCTTGCAATGTGAAATGCCACCGAATACTTAATTATTTTCCATGTCTATTTAATGGGCACACTTGTGAAAGCTGCATGCTTTTATTGTGAAGGCAAAAGTTTCTGAATGTTCTCAGTTCTCAGAGGCTGCATCTCCGCATGCTGAAAATAGCTGATCTACAAGCTCACAACGCGGACGCGACGCGCTGTGAGCTTGTAGCGTGCTGCATGCATGATGCGCGCTCCAGTGACGGCAGAGAAAGATTAGTTAATTTGTGTCGGATAAGGACTTCACTTATTGGTGGGTTTTCGCTAGATATTAAAGGGCCACTTCACCACTTTTCAACCTACTGTATCTTCATATAATAGGCCCTCACTAATAATCATGAAAAAATGGCACGATTCTTTTCTACTCAGTCTGTGTCTCATAGGAGGGCTGTGGGCAGTTTAGAAACCGTCTTCCAGTGACATCATCATTAGGCAGATTATTTTTTTTAAACAAGATTTCTTTACAAAAATGTTTAGATTTTCATTATCGTGACAACGATGGCTTCCATTTTCACATTGCAACTATTCAGAACTTGAAAGCCTGCAGTTTCTATTAGCTTGTATTCCCCATCGATGATGTCACTGGAAGACGGTTTCTGAACTGCCCTCAGCCCTCCTATGAGACACAGAAAAGAATTGTGCCATTATTTTCATGATTATTAGTGAGGACCTATTATATGAAGATACATACTAGCACCGCATGGCACACAATGTACACCAAGGGAAATGGGCCTCCTATTTCAATACATGAACCCATTCTGACCTGAGATCAGATTCATACGAGGTTTCCACTGGACAACACACTGGTCTGATTAACCCATTCTGACCTGAGATCAGATTCTCTCAGTCGTTCTTCGATTTTTCAAAAACAGCAGACCTACAAGCTCGTAGCGCGCCATTCGGTGGCGCGCTATGAGCTTGTAGGTCTGCTATTTTTCAATAGCTAAAGCATAACATGATGCCAACACCAAAATGGGTTCCCGGTCAGAATGGGTTAAACAAGTCTGATTCATGAATCGCCCGAACTACAGCGGTCTGATTGAATCTGAATAATAGTTACATCATTAGAATAGCTTATTATTATTATTTTAATAAAGATTAAAACGCTATAGTTTGTGTTTGATCATGTTGAATAACAACAACTTCTAACTTTTTATAACTGTCTCTTGTGTTTTCAGTCAGACCCACAGATGGACCAACCACTGCTAAACCCAAGGTGACGTCGCCTCCTAGTGGAGACGGCGTGTCTGTGCAGAGAGGACACTCCTGCTGCGCTCTGCTGTCCATCATGCTGTCTGTAACCCTACTGGTGTCATGTGAATGATGTGAGACAGTGACAGAGAGAGTTCAGTTCTTTTTGGTTTTTAGTCCATGAGCCAGAGCTGCAAAATTGGTGGGCAAACTATACCCTATATTAAATTGTTTATAGGATCAATACAAGTACATTAATACATGATAACCCTTCCACAGTAGTAGCTTTTTCATATTTTCTATTACTTTGCATATTTTCCTACATAATGCCTCATTTGCATATTTAAAAATGTAGAATTTGTCTTTGTGTAAGTACTCAATTGGGGAAGTTTCATGGTGATAACAATCTAATATAGGTATGGTTTTGCTACTCAATTCATAATAACGTTTCAATTTTGGAGCTCTGGCTCATGGACTAAGAACCAAAAAGAACTGAACCGGTTCCCACTGGGAACCAACCGGTGGAAAAGAACTGAACCGGTTCCCACTGGGAACCAACCGGTGGAAAAGAACTGAACCGGTTCCCACTGGGAACCAACCGGTGGAAAAGAACTGAACCGGTTCCCACTGGGAACCAACCGGTGGAAAAGAACTGAACCGGTTCCCACTGGGAACCAACCGGTGGAAAAGAACTGAACCGGTTCCCACTGGGAACCAACCGGTGGAAAAGAACTGAACCGGTTCCCACTGGGAACCAACCGGTGGAAAAGAACTGAACCGGTTCCCACTGGGAACCAACCGGTGGAAAAGAACTGAACCGGTTCCTATTGGGAACCAACCGGTGGAAAAGGGGCCTGTGTGTCTGTGAGAGGACGCACTCACTGCTTCATCCTTCTGTCTGTAATCATACATGTCTGTCTGGGTACAGGCATAGTGTGTGTGTGTGTGTGTGTGTGTGTAAAGCAGGGCTGGACTGGGACACATATTCGGCCTGGTCATTTTCGCGTGAATTTGGCCCAGAACGGCCCACCACAACCAGCGCGCAGAGGCACAAACAAACAAACAAGCCCTAATAATATCACCACTTTTACAGAACAACATAAATGATACATAAACCAACAGACAACTAACTACACAGCCCTTTTGTAGAGGGTTTATTTGTCACTCACTGATACAGTAGGTACAGTGAAATAATCATGAAGGCAGAATGGCAGCACGCCCGGACCTTTCCTGGTGGCCTGCCTGTCAAAAAAATAATATATATATATCCCATTCTGAACGGGAACCCATTTTGGTGTCAGCATCATGTCATGCTTTAGCTATTGAAAAATAGCAGATCTACAAGCTCATAGCGCGCCACTCTGTGGCGCGCTATGAGCTTGTAGATCTGCTATTTTTTGAAAAATCCAAGAACGACTGACATTTTTAGAATCTGATCTCAGGTCAGAATGGGTTAATATCAGACCAGTGTGTTGTCCAGTGGAAACCTCGTGTGAATCTGATTTCAGGTCAGAATGGGATATATATATGCCGGTATACGACCTGTGGCCAGTCCAGCCCTGCATGGTGTAAAGGGAACACACCCCCAGCTCTCTGCTGTCCCTATAACGCTACGTACTGACTCCTACACGGTTTGTGTTTATATAACCACGCCCCCGGGGCAAGTTATACGTTTACTGAGGCTGTCTAGGGCGGCTGTCAATCACAGCGACTGGCCAATCACAGCGCATCGTCTGCACAACCCGCGTAGGGTTTGGTACGTCGCGTCCCTCACCCCCCCTCGCTCTCTGTGAGGAACTAAACACTTCCTGAAGCTGAGAGGCATTGAGGGTAGAGAGTCAGTGCTTTGATGTTTGTAGAAGAATAACTATTTATTTGCACTAACAGCAGCTTCCTAAAAAAAATGCCATTGACCCATGTTGTTGCATTAGGAACCAGTTAATACACATGCTGGTTTTGGCCCCATGTTGTTGCATTAGGAACCAGCTAAATACCCACACTGGTTTGTCAGCAGATTTAGATAAACGAGACTCATGTAGAATTAGCTTTTGTTTTTGTTCTTTTTAAAGAAGTTCCAGTTCTAATTTATTTAAATCTTTTTAGTTGTTGTTGTTTTCTGTAAAGCTTGTACATTTTCTACAGTTTACTTTAGAGGTGATTTTCTACAGTTTACTTTACTTTACTTTAGAGGTGATTTTCTACAGTTTACTTTACTTTACTTCAGAGGTGATTTTCTACAGTTTACTTTACTTTAGAGGTGATTTTCTACAGTTTACTTTACTTTACTTTAGAGGGGATGTTGCAGTAATTAAACCTAGATGTGTTAATGCGTGTTTTTGCAGTGCTTAACGGGTGATAATAAAAAAAAATATGGAACTGAGAACACTGACCATGAATGAAATAGAGACTTCATTATAACAGCAGGTTGTTGCTTACTTACATTCCACTCTGCATGTTTAACTTCCCGTTTGTGGCGGTGAGCAGTTACGTGGAACGGATACCACACACGTCTCAAACAGGATGTTAAAACCTAGAAAGATCTTTCAAATTCAATACAGTTTGTTTTGTGGTTATTGAGAAGGACCTTCCTTCAGTGGAGGCTGGCATGAGTCGCATGACTGACGTCAAACAGCTTTTAAAGAGGAAGATGTTTATTCACCGTCACACCTCAGATGTAGGTTATTTAGACAGTAGGGCAGCTGAGAGACAGACAGTGTAGTACAGACAGACAGACACTGTAGGAGACAGACAGTGTAGGAGAAAGACAGACAGTGTAGTACAGACACACAGACACTGTAGGAGACAGACAGTGTAGTACAGACACACAGACACTGTAGGAGACAGACAGTGTAGGAGAGAGACAGTGGTGTCTGAGCTGATCAACAACATGGAGAATCGCGTAAAGATGCTGCTGTTGTTGTTCTGTGGTGTTTTCGTGACCTCTGTCCACTCTGTGAAATGGACCGATGTGTCTGTGGAACTGGGACAAGACTCCATCCTCAACTGTTCCTTGGATAAGGAAGTCATCTGGAACATGAAGCTACTGGGAGGAGATCCTGTTCAGATCCTGAAAACATTCAGTAAAAAAACGAACGATGCTACACATTGCAATGATACTTTCAAAGCCAGGTACTCTGTGGAGCCAGGGCACCGTCTGGTCATTCACAACGTGACTGTAGAAGACATGACATTTTACTACTGCACTGATAAACTAAATAACACCACCGGTGAAATCATCCATCTCGTCTCTGGTGAGCATGACAATCTTCCTGACTTGAAAGTTAAATGGTCTTTTAATTGGTGCCTGCACTTCTATGAACTGGAACCATAGCCACCAAGATTAAAGAATGGTATTTTGACAATCAAATGCTAAATGATTGAGACTGGGAGAAAAAAAAACCCAAATCCTTCCATTTGGGGTTAAAGGGTCTGTTTATTTGCATCCACCTTTCAGCGGTCGTTGGATTCTCACTCCTATAACCTCATATCTCCAAAACGGTTTCCTTTTCATTACTATTTAAAATGTAAAGTTATCTGACATTGCAAAGCTTCTGAAAAAGATGTTCAGTGACACAACATTTTCACATAATTTCTCATAATTTTCTTTTTAAACATTTCAGCTGGTGTCCAACCAGACCCAACCAGTTCTGATCTGGTTCTGGTTGGTTCTGATCCAACCAGAACCCCCGAGAGTGAGAGTGATGCTCCCTTTTGGCCCAACGGTCATCTCACCTCGGTGTCTCTGGCTCTCAACGGCATTCTGATCACAGCTCTAGCAGCAGCAGGTCTGTATCTCTGTACTGTACTGTACTGTACTGTACTGTACTGTACTGTACTGTACTGTACTGTACTGTACTGTACTGTACTGTACTGTACTGTACGCACACGCATGCACACACTCCAGAAGGCCACTATAGAGCGTCGCAGTCCCTCCCCCTTAGAAGTGTCTATTTGTACGTCTCTAAAGCAGCTCAGTGGCCTTGTGGTTAGAGTGTCTGCCCTGAGACTGTGAGGTCGGGGTTCGATCCCCGGCCGGGTCATACCAAAGACTCTAAAAATGGGACCCAGTGCCTCCCTGCTTGACACTCAGCATCAAGGGTTGGATTGGGGGTGGGAAGTGAGGACGCTGGCGTCGACTGTTCGCCGCTTCACCTCCCAATGTATGAATGAATGAACCATTGTAAGCGCTTTGAGTAGGCACGTAGTGCATAGAAAAGCGCCATAAAAATGCAATTCATTATTAAATGTTTTGATGAATTGAACAATGTGGACCCTGTTGTAAACAAGTGTAATGCTTAATTGGGTCGTCCACTCACAGTTAACAGTCTCTGTATTGAGTTTGTGCTTGAAATGTTACTGTAATTCTACAAACTGTTAATACATATTTCAATCAATCAATCAATCTTTCAGAACGACGAGTGGCCCAGGAAATGAATCCCAATGCATTTTTCCTCATAGACATTTCAAAACGTATTTATTTAAAGACCTTTTTCAGCGTCGTACGAAGCCAACTCTTTGTCGTGATAAATCATGACAACAAACGCACACAATATTTTGGACCAAACAAATAATTACAAAGAAGAAAAAAAAGTGTTGTAACCTGCCGTTCTTTTCTACTTTCTAATTCTGGACTGCGACACACTGTAGTTCCACTCTCACTCCAGTCAGGCACAAACCTCTTATCTGCTTATCGTAATGAATGTCCTACGTTGTCATTCTATGTCACACAAAAGGAGAGAACATAATAGCCGATCTACAAGCTCAAAACGTGTTGTGGATGTGCTGCTTTTTTGCTATTCTTTTAAATTGGAATCCTGATTTATTTTTGATATTTTGTAAATTATTTTTATAGAATCCTGAGAAGTAAGATTTTGTATTTAATTTCAAATGCATTTAGTTATAATAAATAATATGAAAATCACACCCGTGTGACGTGAGGGGCGCTAATATATTAAAGTCAAACACAAACATTAAACGCCTTTAACAATAAAAAAGACAACATGACGTAATGAGGCACATTATGATGTACATTTTCCCTTCATTGTCAATGGCGTTTTTTTTAAACGCGGGCTAGCACCCCTCAACAATTGAATGCCACAGACGAAAAACAGTCTAAGTCCACACTATTGATCCATAATGTAAAAATGATAGATACGGGTTCAGGACAACGAGGCCTTTTCGTGGAGGGGTCAGAATTAAATTTGGACTTAGACTGTTTTTCGTCTGTGGTACTCAATTAATCTCTAATAAAAGTCCAAACAATCTCATATCAAACAATTTGAACTTAAGGTCAAATTTGAATGAAACCTGGTGAAGGAATTTACTTTAAAAAAGAATGATGGCCAAACTCTCCATTATGCCCCAAAACACACTGCCCTCACAGCCCTGTGGTTCTGTAACTCTGAGAGTGTACAAATGGAACCAAATGGACCCTTATGGTTCTGTAACTCTGAGAGTGTACAAATGGAACCAAATGGACCCTTATGGTTCTGTGACTCTGAGAGTGTACAAATGGAACCAAATGGACCCTTATGGGTCTGTGACTGAGAGTGTACAAATGGAACCAAATGGACCCTTATGGGTCTGTAACTCTGAGAGTGTACAAATGGAACCAAATGGACCCTTACGGGTCTGTGACTCTGAGAGTGTACAAATGGAACCAAATGGACCCTTACGGGTCTGTGACTCTGAGAGTGTACAAATGGAACCAAATGGACCCTTACGGGTCTGTGACTCTGAGAGTGTACAAATGGAACCAAATGGACCCTTATGGGTCTGTAACTCTGAGAGTGTACAAATGGAACCAAATGGACCCTTACGGGTCTGTGACTCTGAGAGTGTACAAATGGAACCAAATGGACCCTTACGGGTCTGTAACTCTGAGAGTGTACAAATGGAACCAAATGGACCCTTATGGGTCTGTGACTCTGAGAGTGTACAAATGGAACCAAATGGACCCTTATGGGTCTGTGACTCTGAGAGTGTACAAATGGAACCAAATGGACCCTTATGGGTCTGTGACTCTGAGAGTGTACAAATGGAACCAAATGGACCCTTATGGGTCTGTGACTCTGAGAGTGTACAAATGGAACCAAATGGACCCTTACGGGTCTGTGACTCTGAGAGTGTACAAATGGAACCAAATGGACCCTTATGGGTCTGTGACTCTGAGAGTGTACAAATGGAACCAAATGGACCCTTATGGGTCTGTGACTCTGAGAGTGTACAAATGGAACCAAATGGACCCTTATGGGTCTGTGACTCTGAGAGTGTACAAATGGAACCAAATGGACCCTTATGGGTCTGTGACTCTGAGAGTGTACAAATGGAACCAAATGGACCCTTATGGGTCTGTGACTCTGAGAGTGTACAAATGGAACCAAATGGACCCTTATGGGTCTGTGACTCTGAGAGTGTACAAATGGAACCAAATGGACCCTTATGGGTCTGTGACTCTGAGAGTGTACAAATGGAACCAAATGGACCCTTATGGGTCTGTGACTCTGAGAGTGTACAAATGGAACCAAATGGACCCTTATGGGTCTGTGACTCTGAGAGTGTACAAATGGAACCAAATGGACCCTTATGGGTCTGTGACTCTGAGAGTGTACAAATGGAACCAAATGGACCCTTATGGGTCTGTGACTCTGAGAGTGTACAAATGGAACCAAATGGACCCTTATGGGTCTGTAACTCTGAGAGTGTACAAATGGAACCAAATGGACCCTTATGGGTCTGTAACTCTGAGAGTGTACAAATGGAACCAAATGGACCCTTATGGGTCTGTGACTCTGAGAGTGTACAAATGGAACCAAATGGACCCTTATGGGTCTGTGACTCTGAGAGTGTACAAATGGAACCAAATGGACCCTTATGGGTCTGTGACTCTGAGAGTGTACAAATGGAACCAAATCGGGGTCCATTTGGTTCCATTTGTACACTCTCAGAGTTACATTAACATTTAATAATAATAATAGCTCAGATTTATATAGCGCTTTTATAAATACCCAAAGCGCTTTACAAGGGAACACTAGGAACAGACTTTATTAAGAGAAAAGTAAAATTGATTTTACAATATAAATTGGGGGTCCCAGAGATAGAAATGACATTAAATGGGGGGTCCGTAGAACTAATGCATGTCAAACTGGGGGGTCCTTGAAATTAAACGGGTTGAGAATCACTGCTAGAGCTGGGGGGAAAAAAACCCTTCTCTTATGGGAGTCCCTGGGGGTCATCTCTTATGGGAGTCCCTGACATATCTTTTTCCAACGGGGGTCTGCGGGGCTAATTAGTGTTGTGTATTTAATTGTGTTTGTTTGAAGGTTTTTATTCATGTCCTTGTTTGTGTTTTTTTGCAGGTTGTTGTTTAGCAGCTCGCCGTCGCAACAGACCCCGTCTCCCTGCAGGCGATGACCTTTCACCTCTCACCCCTGACCCACCTGGAAACCCCGCCCCCGCTCTGGTCAGTAGTTAGTCTTGTTTGTCGTGTGTGTATGTAGCGGAGTGTGCAACGACGCGCTGTTTGATTGGCCAGTGCAGACACCCCCCTGTGATTGGCCAGTAGCCACTTTGAGTCGGCTAAGCGAACTTCGCAACGTTCGACGCGGAAACTCGCTCGCTCGGTGGCGTCTGTCGTGGCTCAAGTTCGCTTGAGACGGCGCGCCTCGGCCGCGGTCCAGTCCATACATGGGCAACTGGCGGCCCGGGGGCCACATGTGGCCCCCACCTTCACTTAATGTGGCCCTCAGGTTAATGTCACAATAGAGCGTCGCAGTCCCGCCCCCTTTCATGACGACGCCAGGCCCAGGAAATGAATCCCAATGCATTTTTAGTTTTTTTACCTCATAGGCCTTTCAAAACGTATTTATTTAAAGACCTTCGCCAACTCTTGTCGTGACAAATCATGACAACACACAAATAATTACAAAGAAGAAAAACAAAAAAAAAAGTGTTGTAACCTGCCGTTTTTTTTCTTTGTTTGGCCCAAAACATTGTGTTTGTTGTCATGATTTGTCACGATCTGAGAGTTGTCTTTGGTCCGCGGCGTATAAACGTCTTTAAATAAATACTTTCTGAAAAGTCTATGAGGGAAAATTAACGGGGATTTATTTTCCGGGTCTCTCGAGGGGGCGGGACTGCGACGCTCTATATACTGATAGCAAATTTATAGCAAGAAACATAATTCAGGATTTCAATTCAAATATAGCAAAGAAATAGCTGATCTACAAGCTTGCAGATCGGCAATTTTTTCTACGACAGTAATATGCAATGTGGCCCCTCTATTACTATTACTTTAATTATATTTTATTTTTTATTTTTTTGCACTCGCTGCATAGGACATAGAATCTTCATATTGTGCTACATTATATTAAGGGATTTCAAAGCCGTAATGAGGTTGTGAGGTTTTCAAGGTTTCAATGTTTAATGTTTTGTCCTGTCCATGTTATAGTTGTAATTTGTTTTGTTTTACTGTTTGTGTTGGGAGCCCCTCGAAAACGAGACGGTACATCTCAAGGCGTCTTTTTCCTAATAAAGAAACTTTAATCATCATTACTAGTACTACTAACCAATGCTACAGCTAGAACTAGTACTCTCACCACTCCTAATGCTAAAACTACAACCAGTACTATTTACTTTATTATTATTATTTATATTAAAACCAGTACTCTCACCACTCCTACTACTAATGCTAAAACTACAACCAGTACTATATTTACTGCTACTATATATTCATTTATATGTTTATGTCCTTCTGTGTATGTGTTTCAGTATGAGGAAATCCCCATCCATAACGTGCAGTCCCCGAGATCACCTGGCGGTGGCGCTGTCGCAGTGTCCGTGTCCCCCCCCGCTGGTCCTGGTCTTGGTTCTGGTTCTGGTTCTGATGAATGTGTTTACTCCAAAGCCCAGCTTCCTGTCCGTGCACCTCCACCTCCTCCGCAGTGAGGACCTGTTCATGCTCCACTTTTAGGTGATAAGGTGACCACCCTGTTCATAGTCCAGTTTAAATGCCTGTTCAATGCTGAGGTGGTGAGGTGACCACCGCTCCGGTGGTGAGGTGACCACCGCTCCGGTGGTGAGGTGACTACCGCTCCGGTGGTCACCTCACAACCGGAGCGGTGGTCACCTCACCACCGCTCCGGTGGTGAGGTGACTACCGCTCCGGTGGTGAGGCGACCACCGCTCTGGTGGTGAGGTGACCACCGCTCCGGTGGTGAGGTGACTACCGCTCCGGTGGTCACCTCACCACCTCAGCGGTGGTCACCTCACCACCGGAGCGGTGGTCGCCTCACCACCGGAGCGGTGGAGAGGTGACCACCGCTCCGGTTGTCACATCACCACCGCTCCGGTGGTGAGGTGACCAAAAAAACAGACTATGAATAACGCTTTAGGCTCTTTCATGGTCTGGATTTTCGGTGATAAGGTCTTATCACCTAAAACTGGACTATGAATAGGCCTTGAGTGACGTCGCGTTGTAGTTTCCGGTGGACTATGAATAGGCCTTGAGTGATGTCACGTTGTAGTTCTTGGTGGTCATCTTATCACCTAAAACTGGACTATGCAACACCTCCACCTCCAGAACAGTGACCTACTGTTCATCTTTTTTACCCCCCTGGTTTTCAACCAGTGTTGTTTTTGGCAGCAAATTTCTATTTTAGTTTAGTCATAGTCTTTGGACTGAAACTTCATTTAGTTTTAGTCACCTGGAATGTCTTAGTGTTAGTCTAGTTTTAGTCGACTAAATCTACAGTTGATTCAGTCGACTAAAATGTATTTTGACGTCGTAATGAGTGTTTTTACACTTGCTGAAAATAGCCGATCTACACGCGTTGTGAGTTTGTAGATCGGCTATTTTCAACATGTAACCAAGTGTAAAATGACTTATACTGGATCTCTTGTCCACTAGTCCCTTCCTAACATTTTAGTCTAGTTTTTTTATTTGTCGACGAAATTGTCAGTATATTTAGTCTTATAGTTTTAGTCGTCGTAGCTTAGTTTTCATTTAGTTTCCATTTGTTTTTGTCAGTGAAAAAAGGTAGTCGACGAACATTTTTCGTCTTAGTTTTAGTCGACGAAAACAACCCTGTTTTCAACCCTGTTACGTACACATGGTACGGAGGTGTGATGTCATATTGTAGTTCTAGTAAAAACAGAGAGATGTGTTGTGTGAGCGCTGACCACTGCGGTGTGATGTCATATTGTAGTTCTAGTAAAAACAGAGAGATGTGTTGTGTGAGCGCTGACCACCGCGGTGTGATGTCATATTGTAGTTCTAGTAAAAACAGAGAGATGTGTTGTGTGAGCGCTGACCACCGCGGTGTGATGTCATATTGTAGTTTTCGGTGGTCACCTCTTCACCCTAAAGAGAAACTGTCTTCCAGTGACATCATCATTAGGCAGATTTTTTTTAAACAAGATTTTTTTGTCGTCGTGAGAACGATGGCTTCCATTTTCCCATTGCAACTTATCAGAACTACACAGCCTGCGGTTTCTATTAGCTTGTATTCCCCATCGATGATGTCACTGGAAGACGGTTTCTGAACTGCCCACAGCCCTCCTATGAGACACAGACCGAGTAGAAAAAGATTGCGCCATTTTTTTCATGATTATTAGTGAGGACCTATTATATGAAGATAGGTTGAAAAGTGTTGAAGTGGTCCTTTAATTAAACGTGACTATGTTCAGTCCTTTTGAATGCCTTAAACATGACTGTTTTCAGACTATGTGGTTGTTATTCATGTCCTCACTGTATTGTCGTATTTAATTTTAATTAATTTTCTTTCTTTATTGCTCTTAATTGTGCTGCTATACAAATAAAGTTCTTATTATTAATATTATTATTGTTGTTATTAACTATGATCTGATGCTAGATAAACGCTGTTTCCACAGATGATTAATTATACCCTTACAGGTCATTAATCAATATTGTGTTTAGAACTATCAAATTAACTAATTCACAGGGGAGTGCAAGGCCATATGTAATACTGCTCTGTGTGTGTGTGTGTGTGTGTGTGTGTGTGTGTGTGTGTGTGTGTGTGTGTGCGCTCATGTGCTTCACAGTGCGTGTGCGCAATGCATGCATGTGTCATATAGCAATAATTATAGCATAATGCATCAGTTGACTGATAATGTCATTTGAACGGTTTGATTATAAATGACATTAGATCTAAAATAAATTGGGTCATCATGTAATCTTCATTAGGACAAAGCAGGTGTGTGTGTGTGTGTGTGTGTGTGTGTGTGTGAGATAAACATAGCCTGCTGTGGGCTATGTGGTGATGTAATGCAGCTCTGAATAGCCATACTTATCATAGCCTGCCCTACCGTATTTAGTTATTTGCATGCTTAAATAAATAAATAAATGGTAAAAGGTGCATTTATATAGAGCTTTTATTGAAAGGGCTATATAAATGTAGATTACGTATAAGATTGTGCATTACATTACAATTTACAATTTAGTCATTTATCAGACACTCTTAATCCAGAGCGATTTACATTAAGTAAGAACAAAAAAGCATGGGAATACATCACATAAACAGTAGTTATCATGAAGCATGCGTAAGCTAAGAACGTAACAGTGGAATATTTATATAATTAAACTATACATAGATATATACTATACTATGCTATACATATATACTATACTATGCTATACATACTATGAAGTGCTATGACTACATACAATGCAATTATAGTGCTGTCTACATAACATGCTATAAGTCTGTATCAAATGCTATCCAAGTCTACACAAAGTGCTATCTAAGGGGGTTAGGGTAAGTAACATTCACCCATACACACCTACACACACACACACACACACACACACACACACCTTTACATATATTGTGCATTACATTCACACACCGATGGTGGAGGAAACCATGCAAGACACCAACCTGCACATCAGGAGCAATCAGGGGTTCAGAGTCTTGCTCAAGGACACTTGGACACTAACTCTGGGGGAGGAGCCCACAGGGATGGAACCCCCACCTCCCCCGCTGGGACCTCCTCCTCCAGACAGACAGACAGACAGACAGACAGACAGACAGAGACATATAGAGAGAGAACTTGTGTGAACTCAGATGATGTGCAGCATTAGTAACAGCTACAGCAGCAGCCAGGCCATGTAACAACGTTTCATACTAATTATTCATCATAAACACTTTCTTCTGTTTTCAGAATGTCATGAGAGGATCGGAACAACAACTAATTATTCATCATAAACACTTTCTGCTGTTTTGAGAATGTCATGAGAAGAGAAACAACAGCTTGACCTTTCTGGGATTCTTGTGTTGTTTGTGTTGTTTTGCCTTAGTTCCTGCCTTTATTGATGTAGTCACAGAATATTTGAGCACGGTGACTGATAACAAAGTCAGAAAAACATTAACAATGTACAGACTCAGCGAGCACAGCCTGGCCATCGAGAAAGGCAGACATAGACAAACCTGGCTGTCCAGAGAGGACAGACTGTGTCCTCACTGCCCAGAGAGGACAGACTGTGTTCTCACTGTGAGGACAGACTGTGTCCTCACTGCCCAGACAGGACAGACTGTGTTCTCACTGTGAGGACAGACTGTGTCCTCACTGCCCAGAGAGGACAGACTGTGTTCTCACTGTGAGGACAGACTGTGTCCTCACTGTCCAGAGAGGACAGACTGTGTTCTCACTGTGAGGACAGACTGTGTCCTCACTGCCCAGACAGGACAGACTGTGTTCTCACTGTGAGGACAGACTGTGTCCTCACTGCCCAGAGAGGACAGACTGTGTTCTCACTGAAGGAGTGGTGGAGACAGCGAGCTCCACTTCTTGACTGCGTGTGAACAATATGAACATATTAGAGAAGAATAGGTACTACCGTAAATTCACAGAAATAACAAAAACAAGGATACAGTTTATACAGCCTGACATTATAATGTATGTTGGTTATTAGTGAGAAAACAATGTCTTTGTCTTTACTGGTGCCAGGGGAACCCTCAGAATAATATTTTGGGGTGAAAGCGCATGCACTGATCTAAAGTATACAGCCTGGATACAAATGATAAATAAATGTGTATAAAAGTTAAAAATCACACCCGTGTGAAGTGAGGGGCACTAATATATTAAAGTCCATTAGGTGATGTAATGGTGATGCAAAACAAACTGTGACAAAACAAACATTAAATTATTGAATTATTTAATGTTTGTGTGTTGGGGACAAGATGACGTACATTTTATCTTCATTGTCAGTGGCGTTTTTAAAACAAACATTGAACTGAAAACAAACATTAACCCTGTGTAGTGTGTATATGCCCTCAAAAACTAAAACATATCAAAATAAATTGTAGCCTACCAACATCAACATATGTATATGTATATATATATATATATATATATATATATATACATATACATATACATATACATACATTTATTTTGTATATATTATAGGGCCTGTCCTATATGGCCAATTAAGTGGCCATAATTATAGACATTTTCGTGACATCTTCATATGATCGTAATAATTCATAAATCATAATTACATCTTGATTTAATAGCGCATAATACATAATCCATCCACGGTGATTGACAGCTCCGTCCTGTCACTCAACTGAGATGAACTTCCTAAGTTCTCCAACAACCGTTTCTTTATTTAGCAACCGGAAGCTCTTCCGGAGCCGTTTGACATGACACGCTTGCCCTCCCGGCCAATAGCAAGTTCCCATGTTACCGCGGCTCCCAGCAAGCCGCCACGCCATTGGCCGGACCGGAGGGAAGGGGCGGGACCAACACCACGGGGGCTGGCAAAGGCAAGCCTTGGCATTAAGTGGATTTAGAGAGAGAGGGAGAGAGAGTGGTAGAGAGACATAGACAGTACACACACTCACAGAGAGAGAGAGAGAGAGAGAGAGAGAGAGAGGGAGAGAGGGGTAGAGAGACCCAGGCACACACACACTCACACACACAGAGAGAGAGAGAGAGAGAGAGAGAGAGAGTGGTAGAGAGAGGTAGAGGCTGGCTGGTTGGGGGGGTTAAGGGTTTGTTTGGGAAGGAATAACTCACAAGGAGGAAGGAGAGGAGACGCTTTATCGATTCTTCGGGTCGATAATAACTCGAAAGGTATGGATTTACGTTGACGTTTATAAAGTGTGCGTGTGTGCGTGGGTAAAGTGCGTGGGCGTCCGTTTCTATAGAACAAGTAGAACACACACACACACACACACACACACACACACACACACACACACACACACACACACACACACACACAGTCATGTGTTGTTGGTTTGGTGGAGGAGGATACAACACAGCTGTGTGTGCGGTGCATCCTGTTTGGGACGGGATACGGAAACTCAGCCCCGTCCTCTGTGAAAAAAGACCGGAAACGCACGGGATTTTGTGCGGGCTCTAGACCGGACGCGGCCTCGGACGGGGCCAATAGGAACCCGAGGCTTTCCACGGGTTCTGAGACTGGGAGGTTTTCCTAGTGGAAAAAGGATTTATTATTATTATTATTATTATTATTTATAACATATAACAACTAATAAACTACCTTAATAACGTCAACGACAGCCTCGATGCCTTCCTCCCTTCCTACCGCGACGAAATGGACGTGTTTTCGTCAGGTCGGTCGAGTCGAGTAAAGTTAAAGTGACGATAATAAAACAACTGTTTGGTGTAATAATAACCCAGCTGTTAGCTTAGCAACATGCTAACCTCAACTGTTAGTCTGTTACAATGTTGCTGCTTGAATGTGCTTCACCAACATAATGTAACCAAATGGAGCCGAATGAAGAAAGGGTCCATTTGGTTACAGTATGTTTAAACCAACCTCTCTCCTCCTCCAACAGTTACACATGCAAGAAGATACAATTATTATCAGTGCAACAAATATAACCAAAAGCAATAATTTAGCCAAATGACACCAGCTACAGTAAGAACTATTGTAGCCAGATAGAGACAGTAGCATGGACTACAGTAACCAAAATTGACCTGTTGTTACTACAGTAACCAAATGGATCTGTTACTACAGTAACCAAATGGATCTGTTACTACAGTAACCAAATGGATCTGTTACTACAGTAACCAAATGGATCTGTTACTACAGTAACCAAATGGATCTGTTACTACAGTAACCAAAATTGACCTGTTGTTACTACAGTAACCAAATGGATCTGTTACTACAGTAACCAAATGGATCTGTTACTACAGTAACCAAATGGACCTGTTGTTACTACAGTAACCAAATGGATCTGTTACTACAGTAACCAAATGGATCTGTTACTACAGTAACCAAATGGACCTGTTGTTACTACAGTAACCAAATGGATCTGTTACTACAGTAACCAAATGGACCTGTTGTGACTACAGTAACCAAATGGATCTGTTACTACAGTAACCAAATGGATCTGTTACTACAGTAACCAAATGGATCTGTTACTACAGTAACCAAATGGACCTGTTGTTACTACAGTAACCAAATGGATCTGTTACTACAGTAACCAAATGGACCTGTTGTGACTACAGTAACCAAATGGATCTGTTACTACAGTAACCAAATGGATCTGTTACTACAGTAACCAAATGGATCTGTTACTACAGTAACCAAATGGATCTGTTACTACAGTAACCAAATGGACCTGTTGTGACTACAGTAACCAAATGGTTTTCTTGTCGGAGAGAGGAAAGTGTCTCTAAAAGCAGCATGGATGGATGGAGTGACGTTAAACTCACCCTGTTTATCTGTTAGTTTAGCCATTCTAACCGTTCCTCTTCCACAACATTGTTAATCAACCTGAACCGTTATTATGTTATTAATTAATTAATACAACGTTGCTGGTTAACCTGGCTATAACTCTGAGAGAGAGAGAGAGAGAGAGAGAGAGAGAGAGAGGGGGGTAACATAATGGTTACCCCCCTCTCTCTCTCTCTCTCTCTCTCTCTCTCTCTCTCGTTACACAGTGCAACAAATGTAACCAACAGTGAGAGTTTGAACCACACTAATGACAGCTACAGTACTGTAACATGCATGAGTGCAACTGTTGTAGCCAGAGAGAGAGTACTAAGTAACAATGAACTGTTGACTGGGGTAACCAAATGGACCCATGTTGATGTTTACAGTACACACATGAGACAGATAAAGTCAACGTTTTAATAATTGGTGCCTCTGACTCACTGTCACACAAAATACTGACATTCCATGACGATAGTAATCCTATTTATATAATACATGCTATTTCTGATCTGAGTCAGACAGACTGTGTGTGTGTGTGTGTGTGTGTGTGTGTGTGTGTGGCAAAGAGAGAGATGCTAGAATCTTTCTGACTTGTGAAAGTGTGTATCAGTGTTGTTTTTTATTTTAGTTTTAGTCATAGTCTCTTGAATATTTTTAATTTAGATTTAGTCACATTTTAGTCACCTGGAATGTATTGGTGTTCGTCTGGTTTTGTATTAGATTTTAGTCGACTAAATCTGCAGTTGATTTAGTCGACTAAAATGTATTCTGGCATGCATTGATGCTGTTGTAATGTTTTCTTTACTTGCTAAACATAGCCGATCTACAAGCCCATCGTTGTGAGCTTGTAGATTGGCTATTTTCAGCCTGCAACTAATTGTAAAACGACGTATAGATCTCTTATTTGTTGACAGAAATTGTCAGTGTATTTAGTCTTAGTTTTAGTCATCATAGCTTTGTTTGGATGTGTAGTTTCCATTTAGTTTCCGTCCATGTGAAAAAAGGTAGTCGACGAACATTAGCATCTTTCAGAGCAACACGTGCAGCTCAGATTGATGTCATGATGAGGTATTTTTAGACTGTAGTCTGTGGAGGTTTGGGATGAGATGAACCTTCAGTTCACATGGTGACGCTGTCACAACTTTATTGTTCAGGACTACAGGTACAACTTTATTGTTCCATGTTGTGGACAGGACTACAGGTACATGAGAGTAGTACAACTTTATTGTTCCATGTTGTGGACAGGACTACAGGTACATGAGAGTAGTACAACTTTATTGTTCCATGTTGTGGACAGGACTACAGGTACATGAGAGTACAACTTTATTGTTTCATGTTGTGGACAGGACTACAGGTACATGAGAGTAGTACAACTTTATTGTTCCATGTTGTGGACAGGACTACAGGTACATGAGAGTACAACTTTATTGTTCCATGTTGTGGACAGGACTACAGGTACATGAGAGTACAACTTTATTGTTCCATGTTGTGGACAGGACTACAGGTACATGAGAGTACAACTTTATTGTTCCATGTTGTGGACAGGACTACAGGTACATGAGAGTACAACTTTATTGTTCCATGTTGTGGACAGGACTACAGGTACATGAGAGTAGCACAACTTTATTGTTCCATGTTGTGGACAGGACTACAGGTACATGAGAGTACAACTTTATTGTTCCATGTTGTGGACAGGACTACAGGTACATGAGAGTACAACTTTATTGTTCCATGTTGTGGACAGGACTACAGGTACATGAGAGTAGCACAACTTTATTGTTCCATGTTGTGGACAGGACTACAGGTACATGAGAGTACAACTTTATTGTTCCATGTTGTGGACAGGACTACAGGTACATGAGAGTACAACTTTATTGTTCCATGTTGTGGACAGGACTACAGGTACATGAGAGTAGTACAACTTTATTGTTCCATGTTGTGGACAGGACTACAGGTACATGAGAGTACAACTTTATTGTTCCATGTTGTGGACAGGACTACAGGTACATGAGAGTACAACTTTATTGTTCAGGACTACAGGTACATGAGAGTAGTACAACTTTATTGTTCCATGTTGTGGACAGGACTACAGGTACATGAGAGTAGCACAACTTTATTGTTTCATGTTGTGGACAGGACTACAGGTACATGAGAGTAGCACAACTTTATTGTTCCATGTTGTGGACAGGACTACAGGTACATGAGAGTAGTACAACTTTATTGTTTCATGTTGTGGACAGGACTACAGGTACATGAGAGTACAACTTTATTGTTCCATGTTGTGGACAGGACTACAGGTACATGAGAGTAGCACAACTTTATTGTTCCATGTTGTGGACAGGACTACAGGTACATGAGAGTAGTACAACTTTATTGTTCCATGTTGTGGACAGGACTACAGGTACATGAGAGTAGTACAACTTTATTGTTCCATGTTGTGGACAGGACTACAGGTACATGAGAGTAGTACAACTTTATTGTTTCATGTTGTGGACAGGACTACAGGTACATGAGAGTACAACTTTATTGTTCCATGTTGTGGACAGGACTACAGGTACATGAGAGTACAACTTTATTGTTCCATGTTGTGGACAGGACTACAGGTACATGAGAGTACAACTTTATTGTTCCATGTTGTGGACAGGACTACAGGTACATGAGAGTAGCACAACTTTATTGTTCCATGTTGTGGACAGGACTACAGGTACATGAGAGTAGCACAACTTTATTGTTCCATGTTGTGGACAGGACTACAGGTACATGAGAGTAGTACAACTTTATTGTTCCATGTTGTGGACAGGACTACAGGTACATGAGAGTACAACTTTATTGTTCCATGTTGTGGACAGGACTACAGGTACATGAGAGTACAACTTTATTGTTCCATGTTGTGGACAGGACTACAGGTACATGAGAGTAGCACAACTTTATTGTTCCATGTTGTGGACAGGACTACAGGTACATGAGAGTAGCACAACTTTATTGTTCCATGTTGTGGACAGGACTACAGGTACATGAGAGTAGCACAACTTTATTGTTCCATGTTGTGGACAGGACTACAGGTACATGAGAGTACAACTTTATTGTTCCATGTTGTGGACAGGACTACAGGTACATGAGAGTACAACTTTATTGTTCCATGTTGTGGACAGGACTACAGGTACATGAGAGTAGCACAACTTTATTGTTCCATGTTGTGGACAGGACTACAGGTACATGAGAGTACAACTTTATTGTTCCATGTTGTGGACAGGACTACAGGTACATGAGAGTACAACTTTATTGTTCCATGTTGTGGACAGGACTACAGGTACATGAGAGTAGTACAACTTTATTGTTCCATGTTGTGGACAGGACTACAGGTACATGAGAGTACAACTTTATTGTTCCATGTTGTGGACAGGACTACAGGTACATGAGAGTACAACTTTATTGTTCAGGACTACAGGTACATGAGAGTAGTACAACTTTATTGTTCCATGTTGTGGACAGGACTACAGGTACATGAGAGTAGCACAACTTTATTGTTTCATGTTGTGGACAGGACTACAGGTACATGAGAGTAGCACAACTTTATTGTTCCATGTTGTGGACAGGACTACAGGTACATGAGAGTAGTACAACTTTATTGTTTCATGTTGTGGACAGGACTACAGGTACATGAGAGTACAACTTTATTGTTCCATGTTGTGGACAGGACTACAGGTACATGAGAGTAGCACAACTTTATTGTTCCATGTTGTGGACAGGACTACAGGTACATGAGAGTAGTACAACTTTATTGTTCCATGTTGTGGACAGGACTACAGGTACATGAGAGTAGTACAACTTTATTGTTCCATGTTGTGGACAGGACTACAGGTACATGAGAGTAGTACAACTTTATTGTTTCATGTTGTGGACAGGACTACAGGTACATGAGAGTACAACTTTATTGTTCCATGTTGTGGACAGGACTACAGGTACATGAGAGTACAACTTTATTGTTCCATGTTGTGGACAGGACTACAGGTACATGAGAGTACAACTTTATTGTTCCATGTTGTGGACAGGACTACAGGTACATGAGAGTAGCACAACTTTATTGTTCCATGTTGTGGACAGGACTACAGGTACATGAGAGTAGCACAACTTTATTGTTCCATGTTGTGGACAGGACTACAGGTACATGAGAGTAGTACAACTTTATTGTTCCATGTTGTGGACAGGACTACAGGTACATGAGAGTAGTACAACTTTATTGTTTCATG
Organism: Protomyctophum bolini; assembly: GCF_963924005.1. Taxonomy (NCBI): domain Eukaryota; kingdom Metazoa; phylum Chordata; class Actinopteri; order Myctophiformes; family Myctophidae; genus Protomyctophum; species Protomyctophum bolini. Next base: position 43,982,687 of record NC_137874.1, read on the forward strand.
TTGTGGACAGGACTACAGGTACATGAAAGTAGTACAACTTTATTGTTCCATGTTGTGGACAGGACTACAGGTACATGAGAGTAGTACAACTTTATTGTTTCATGTTGTGGACAGGACTACAGGTACATGAGAGTAGTACAACTTTATTGTTCCATGTTGTGGACAGGACTACAGGTACATGAGAGTACAACTTTATTGTTCCATGTTGTGGACAGGACTACAGGTACATGAGAGTAGTACAACTTTATTGTTCCATGTTGTGGACAGGACTACAGGTACATGAGAGTAGTACAACTTTATTGTTCCATGCTGTGGACAGGACTACAGGTACATGAGAGTACAACTTTATTGTTCCATGTTGTGGACAGGACTACAGGTACATGAGAGTAGTACAACTTTATTGTTCCATGTTGTGGACAGGACTACAGGTACATGAGAGTACAACTTTATTGTTCCATGTTGTGGACAGGACTACAGGTACATGAGAGTAGTACATCTTTATTGTTCCATGTTGTGGACAGGACTACAGGTACATGAGAGTAGTACAACTTTATTGTTCCATGTTGTGGACAGGACTACAGGTACATGAGACTACAAGTTTATTGTTCAGGACTACAAGTACATGAGAGTAGTACAACTTTATTGTTCCATGTTGTGGACAGGACTACAAGTACATGAGAGTAGTACAACTTTATTGTTCCATGCTGTGGACAGGACTACAGGTACATGAGAGTAGTACAACTTTATTGTTCCATGTTGTGGACAGGACTACAGGTACATGAGACTACAAGTTTATTGTTCAGGACTACAAGTACATGAGAGTAGTACAACTTTATTGTTCCATGTTGTGGACAGGACTACAAGTACATGAGAGTAGTACAACTTTATTGTTCCATGTTGTGGACAGGACTACAGGTACATGAGAGTACAACTTTATTGTTCCATGCTGTGGACAGGACTACAGGTACATGAGAGTACAACTTTATTGTTCCATGCTGTGGACAGGACTACAGGTACATGAGAGTACAACTTTATTGTTCCATGTTGTGGACAGGACTACAGGTACATGAGAGTACAACTTTATTGTTCCATGTTGTGGACAGGACTACAGGTACATGAGAGTACAACTTTATTGTTCCATGTTGTGGACAGGACTACAGGTACATGAGAGTAGTACAACTTTATTGTTCCATGTTGTGGACAGGACTACAGGTACATGAGAGTAGTACAACTTTATTGTTCCATGCTGTGGACAGGACTACAGGTACATGAGAGTAGTACAACTTTATTGTTCCATGTTGTGGACAGGACTACAGGTACATGAGACTACAAGTTTATTGTTCAGGACTACAAGTACATGAGAGTAGTACAACTTTATTGTTCCATGTTGTGGACAGGACTACAAGTACATGAGAGTAGTACAACTTTATTGTTCCATGTTGTGGACAGGACTACAGGTACATGAGAGTACAACTTTATTGTTCCATGCTGTGGACAGGACTACAGGTACATGAGAGTACAACTTTATTGTTCCATGCTGTGGACAGGACTACAGGTACATGAGAGTAGTACAACTTTATTGTTTCATGTTGTGGACAGGACTACAGGTACATGAGAGTACATCTTTATTGTTCCATGTTGTGGACAGGACTACAGGTACATGAGAGTAGTACAACTTTATTGTTCCATGTTGTGGACAGGACTACAGGTACATGAGAGTAGTACAACTTTATTGTTCCATGTTGTGGACAGGACTACAGGTACATGAGACTACAACTTTATTGTTCAGGACTACAGGTACATGAGAGTACAACTTTATTGTTCCATGTTGTGGACAGGACTACAGGTACATGAGAGTACAACTTTATTGTTTCATGTTGTGGACAGGACTACAGGTACATGAGAGTACAACTTTATTGTTCAGGACTACAGGTACATGAGAGTAGTACAACTTTATTGTTCCATGTTGTGGACAGGACTACAGGTACATGAGAGTAGTACAACTTTATTGTTCCATGTTGTGGACAGGACTACAGGTACATGAGAGTAGTACAACTTTATTGTTTCATGTTGTGGACAGGACTACAGGTACATGAGAGTACAACTTATTTCTGTTTGTCTTCCTTACAGACTATACAGCAGAATCGATATTATTAGATATTATTAGATACCATAACATTCAAAACAACAACACATATAATAATGAGTCCAAGAAAGAGCATTCAAAGAGTAGAGTATAAATTAGGCATACCATATTCTGAATTACCAAAAAGAGGACACATGCGCGCGTGCAGTCCTAAATCTGATCAAATATGCTCTATATTAGTTATGTATTTATTTAAAGCAGTGGCTCTCAAAGGTGTGATCCAGGGACCCTCATGGTTCCTTGAGGGGGTTCCAAATGGTGTTAGCATCATGTTATGCTTTAGCTATTGAAAAACAGCAGATCTACAAGCTCATAGCGCGCCACCGAGTGGCGCGCTACGAGCTTGTAGCTCTGCTATTTTTGAAAAATCGAAGAACAACTGACATTTTTAGAATCTGATCTCGGGTCAGAATGGGTTAATCAGACCAGTGTGTGTCCAGTGGAAACCTCGTATGAATCTGATCTCGGGTCAGAATGGGTTAATAAGTGTTCCTCTTGTGTTTTCCAGGTGTGTGTTTGGAGAGGCCATGGAGCACCCTCTAGGGTCTCTGCTACACCGAGGGGGCGAGACCACCATGCCCAACGGACCGCACGACAGGTACCGTAACCATGGTTCTATCAATGTTTACAGGACAGGTACCGTAACCATGGTTCTATTAATGTTTACAGGACAGGTACCGTAACCATGGTTCTATTAATGTTTACACGACAGGTACCGTAACCATGGTTCTATTAATGTTTACAGTACAGGTACTTTACCGTAACCATGATTATATTAATGTTTACAGTACATGTACCGTTACCCCTTATATTCTGTTTAAACTCCAATACCAGGAATCGCAGCAATTTCTGAAACTATAAAACATTCATTTCTTTCACAATGGAAATGGGCTGGAGATGATTATATCTCCATGCAGGCCACCAGGTCCTTTACAGTTTACCAGACATTGGTATATTAAAAAAAATCCATTTTCAGAACCACAGGCAAGTACATATGAACTGTAGCGGCCTGACTACAGCCAGAACATAATTACAGTTTGGGGTTGAAAAGTGTTTGAAGTGGATTAGCTACGGTACATTGTGCGTGTGTGCGTGCGTGTGAGTGCGTGCCTGCGTGCGTGCGTGCCAGGCCGTGCCTGCGTGCGTGCCTGCGTGCATAATGATTCCTTCCTCATGGTGAGGAACGATCAAAGGACAGAAATAAACCCAGAAACAGCCTCTTCAGTCAGAATAATCCTCGGTGGCGTTGATTGGCTCAGTGAATGAAAAGCTGTCTGTGAGGTCACTCAAAGGTCACTGTGGGGTCACTCACAGGTCACTGTGAGGTCACTCACAGGTCACTGTGGGGTGAGCTTAGCCCCGCAAGCAGAACCCGAATGTAGTAAAGTTTCTGACACTTTTATGACTTTACTGCATTGGGTCCTGCTTCACGCTGGGCTGTCGCCAGTTACGCACAAACAAATACAATGTAAACACGCCATGAGACGGACTTCTGCGCGCTTTTACCATGTTTATTCATGTATTGACATACGAATGTGCGAACTATAAGTACCTTACATACCATACCGACACATCTCTTGTGTCGCGGAAGCCGTTAAGTATTTTTAATCCATGATTGATTAAAAATGTCGCTTCTTCCTACCTTGTTTATTGACACCTCATTGTACCGCCTATCTGGCTAGCTAGTGGTGCTACAGCTATGACGGAGCAGATCAAAGGCAGGGACATAGCCCGCAAAGCCAACCGCACATCGGGAGGCGGTACAATAAACGGTAAATAAACAAGAAGAAATCAAAGCGACATTTTTAATCAAACATGGATTAAAAATACTTAACGGCTTCCGCGACACAGGAGATTTTATCAGAGGTATGTAAGGTACTTATAGTTCGCACATCCGTAATCAAACACAATACAAAGCGCGGTAATAGCGAGCAGATCGAAGAAAGGTTGAGTTTTTTATATCCGTGTTCCAACAATCGCATTGGAAAATCTTAGCATGACCAGGGACCCTACGGGTCAGCCCGGTTCGGTTCGGATAGGGCTGACCCAGGGGGTTCCGAGAGGGGCTAGGGTGAGCTTTGCAACGGTCGGTTAATTAATTATTAATTTCATTATTTAGGCCTGATATGAGCTCGATTCTACAAATGTCTTCAAATCCCGACAGTTTTCTGAAAAACCTCATGTTTAGAGAAAGATATCTGGTGTTATGTTTATAGAAGACAGAGCTCTCTGGACACGTTCAGGTGTTTAGACAGATATCTGGTGTTGTGTTTATAGAAGACAGAGCTCTCTGGACACGTTCAGGTGTTTAGACACATATCTGGTGTTGTGTTTATAGAAGACAGAGCTCTCTGGACACGTTCAGGTGTTTAGACACATATCTGGTGTTGTGTTTATAGAAGACAGAGCTCTCTGGACACGTTCAGGTGTTTAGACAGATATCTGGTGTTGTGTTTATAGAAGACAGAGCTCTCTGGACACGTTCAGGTGTTTAGACAGATATCTGGTGTTGTGTTTATAGAAGACAGAGCTCTCTGGACACGTTCAGGTGTTTAGACAGATATCTGGTGTTGTGTTTATAGAAGACAGAACTCTGGTCACGTTCAGGTGTTTAGACAGATATCTGGTGTTGTGTTCATAGAAGACAGAACTCTGGTCACGTTCAGGTGTTTAGACAGATATCTGGTGTTGTGTTCATAGAAGACAGAACTCTGGTCACGTTCAGGTGTTTAGACAGATATCTGCTGTTGTGTTTATAGAAGACAGAGCTCTGGACACGTTCAGGTGTTTAGACAGATATCTGGTGTTGTGTTTATAGACGCTTGCGTCTGCTCTCAAAGGAGCATAGTGTTTTATGTAGTGTGGGTACTGTGGATGTTTTCTGGGTTCCCTTAATTGTGATGAGCTTGTAGATCTGCTATTTTTCAATAGCTAAAGCATGACATGAACACCAAAATGCAGGGTTCCCGCCCCAAAATGGGTTAACATGTTTTTAATGATGTCAGTAAGGTAACAAGAACACTCGGCGGATTTACCCTTTTTGCCGACTTCTCAAGACAAGTCGGCAAACCGTGGAGAATATTCGGCAGACTCTTAAGAAGATTCGCCGCGCGACGACTCATCTTCAGATTCTGCCGAATATTCTCCACGTTTCGGGGCACTTTCAGCAGCTGCAGCTGCAAGTTTCTGAATGTTAGCTACTGCTAGCTACTGTGCTAACGATGCTAAAGCAACACAACCAAAATTTTTTATTAATCCCGTGATCGGGACGGGACGGGAATGAAAGTCAACGGGAGCGGGAATGCCATCTATCTAGAATCATAATGATAATTTTCAGGAAGGAAACAACGCTCGCCGCGGTGCTCAGGCTCACTGCTGGCTGCCTGCTGTAGCCAGGGGGGTGGAGCTGGGTGGACCGCAGTGTTTGTTTACAATAAAGTTTCAATAGTTGTCACTGTACAATACTTTACAGTTGTCATGTTGCACACAATCAATTTGGTCATAGCAGCCGCTGAGCCGCCTGTAGCCTCTCCTCTCCAAGCAGCAGCCCACAGTGCCTGCACCGTGAGACCGCAGTGAGAACGCTATAGCATTGCAAGAAGCTAAGGCTTAGCTGCTAAGCTAACACAACACCAGCCATGGTGGTGGTGATGTTAGTGGTGGTGATGTTAACTCCAGCTAGTCCCACTCCTCTGAACTCCAGGCTGCATGAACAGTGCTCGAGCGCTCAGTTTTCTGCCCCCCTCAATGTCGCAAATCTTGCGCATTCACTTCAACTTCAATGGCACTTCTGCACAGCGC
>NC_137874.1:43993633-44075254 GCF_963924005.1 Protomyctophum bolini
AAAGGCTTCTAAATCCTGATAGTTTTCTGAAAAACCCATGTTTCTATATCAGTGGTGCTCACAGGGTTAAAACCCTATGTTTCTATGTCAGTGGTTCTCACAGGGTTAAAACCCTATGTTTCTATGTCAGTGGTTCTCACAGGGTTAAAACCCTATGTTTCTATGTCAGTGGTGCTCACAGGGTTAAAACCCTATGTTTCTATGTCAGTGGTTCTCACAGGGTTAAAACCCTATGTTTCTATGTCAGTGGTTCTCACAGGGTTAAAACCATATGTTTCTATATCAGTGGTTCTCACAGGGTTAAAACCCTATGTTTCTATATCAGTGGTTCTCACAGGGTTAAACCCTATGTTTCTATGTCAGTGGTTCTCACAGGGTTAAAACCCTATGTTTCTATATCAGTGGTTCTCACAGGGTTAAACCCTATGTTTCTATATCAGTGGTTCTCACAGGGTTAAACCCTATGTTTCTATGTCAGTGGTGCTAAACCTTTTCCATGTCATGGAGCCCTAGAACTATCTCCTTTGGGCCACGGACCCCCATCTGAAAATATGTAGTTCCAGGGACCCCCCCCACCCCCCCACACCCAGAATCCAATAGTTTAGTTAAAAATGTTTGCTCTGAAATATATATTCAATGATTTCCGCCACATTTTAAAGACTCTTCAGACCCACAAGAGCTACGAGCTTGTAGATCTGCAATTTTTCAATGGCTATAAAGTATACAATAATGCTTGAAACACCAACAGAATGGGTTAACCCATTCTGACCGGGAACCCATTTTGGTGTTCTCATCACATTATGCTTTATAGCTATTGAAAAATAGCAGATCTACAAGCTCATAGCGCGCCACCGAGTGGCGCACTATGAGCTTGTAGGTCTGCTATTTTTGAAAAATCGAAGAACGACTGACATTTTTAGAATCTGATCTCAGGTCAGAATGGGTTAATCACTCAGACCAGTGTGTGTCCAGTGGAAACCTCGTATGAATCTGATCTCAGGTCAGAATGGGTTAATAATATGCTGTCGTCGGCCAACACTTGTCTGTATTGAGTTGTGCCTGAAATGTTCTGTAATTATTCTGCAAACTGTTAATCATATTTCTTCAGTCAATCAGTGTAACGTACAGCTGGCTAACTGGACAGTATACAGTAGTATCTCTGGTTGGTTCTGGCTGTGAATGATGAGTCTGTCTGTCTGTCTGTCTGTCTGTCTGTCTGTCTGTCTGTCTGTCTGTCTGTCTGTCTGTCTGTCTGTCTGTCTGTCTGTTGCCCTGTGATGGTTTGTGATAGGTTGTAGTTCTCTGTCAGCCTGCGTCAGGATCTATTTTGGGGTATTGATTCCTATAGTTTTTGGTCCTATCTCCTCCATCATTACGTGTTGTTGTTGTGGCTAGCTGGCTAACTGGAGCTACGTGCAGTACCTCCACCCCCCCCCCCCCCCCCCCGGTGGTCATGGGGTGTGAGTGATGTGATGATGGACTTGTTCTCCGTGGCTGTCGGGTCAACTCCGTCTGAACACTCTGCGTACGGCGGGCGGGCTGACGGACGGACGGACGGAATGACGTGCATTTTAATGGCTATAGACTAGAGTGGTTGGAGTGCTGTGTTGATGCCCGCAGGCAGGGCAGGGAGGACAGGGAGACCGGCAGGGCAGAGAGGCAGAGAGGGCAGGGAGGGAGGCAGGGAGGGAGGGCAGGGAGACAGGCAGGGAGGGCAGGGAGACAGGCAGGGAGGGCAGGGAGACAGGCAGGGAGGGCAGGGAGACAGGCAGGGAGGGCAGGGAGACAGGCAGGGAGGGCAGGGAGACAGGCAGGGCAGAGAGGCAGAGAGGGCAGGGAGGGAGGCAGGGAGGGAGGGAGGGAGGGAGGGCAGGGAGACAGGCAGGGAGGGAGGCAGGCAGGGAGGGCAGGGAGACAGGCAGGGAGGGCAGGGAGACAGGCAGGGCAGGCAGGGAGACAGGCAGGGAGGGAGGCAGGCAGGGAGGGCAGGGAGACAGGCAGGGAGGGCAGGGAGACAGGCAGGGCAGGCAGGGAGACAGGCAGGGAGGGCAGGGAGGGAGGCAGGCAGGGAGGGCAGGGAGACAGGCAGGGAGGGCAGGGAGACAGGCAGGGCAGGCAGGGAGACAGGCAGGCAGGGAGGGCAGGGAGACAGGCAGGGAGGGCAGGGAGACAGGCAGGGAGGGCAGGGAGACAGGCAGGGAGGGCAGGGAGACAGGCAGGGCAGGCAGGGAGACAGGCAGGCAGGGAGGGCAGGGAGACAGGCAGGGAGGGCAGGGAGACAGGCAGGGAGGGCAGGGAGACAGGCAGGGCAGGGAGACAGGCAGGGAGGGCAGGGAGACAGGCAGGGCAGGGAGGGAGACAGGCAGGCAGGGAGGGCAGGGAGACAGGCAGGGAGGGCAGGGAGGGAGGGCAGGGAGGGAGGCAGGGAGGGCAGGGAGACAGGCAGGGAGGGCAGGGAGACAGGCAGGGAGGGCAGGGAGACAGGGAGGGCAGGGAGACAGGCAGGGAGGGCAGGGAGACAGGCAGGGAGGGCAGGGAGACAGGCAGGGCAGGCAGGGAGACAGGCAGGCAGGGAGGGCAGGGAGACAGGCAGGGAGGGCAGGGAGACAGGCAGGGCAGGGAGGGAGACAGGCAGGGAGGGCAGGGAGACAGGCAGGGAGGGCAGGCAGGGAGGGCAGGGAGACAGGCAGGGAGGGCAGGGAGACAGGCAGGGAGGGCAGGGAGGGAGGGCAGGGAGGGAGGCAGGGAGGGAGGGAGGCAGGGAGGGCATGCAGGGAGACAGGCAGGGAGGGCAGGGAGGGAGGGAGGGAGAGCAGGGAGGGAGAGCAGGGCAGGGAGGGCAGGGAGGCAGGGAGGGCAGGGAGGCAGGGCAGGGAGGGCAGGGAGACAGGCAGGGCAGGCAGGGAGGGCAGGGAGGGAGGCAGGGAGGGAGGGAGGGAGAGCAGGCAGGGAGGGAGGGAGGGAGAGCAGGGCAGGGAGGGCAGGGAGACAGGCAGGGCAGGCAGGGAGGGCAGGGAGGCAGGGAGGGCAGGGAGGCAAGTCAGGGAGGGCAGGGAGACAGGCAGGGCAGGCAGGGAGGGCAGGGAGGGAGAGCAGGCAGGGAGGGAGGGAGGGAGAGCAGGGCAGGGAGGGCAGGCAGACAGGCAGGGCAGGCAGGGAGGGCAGGGAGGCAGGGAGGGCAGGGAGGCAGGGCAGGGAGGGCAGGGAGACAGGCAGGGCAGGCAGGGAGGGCAGGGAGGGAGAGCAGGCAGGGAGGGAGGGAGGGAGAGCAGGGCAGGGAGGGCAGGGAGACAGGCAGGGAGGGCAGGGAGGCAGGGAGGGCAGGCAGGGAGGGCAGGGAGGGAGGGAGGGAGGGAGGGAGGGAGAGCAGGGAGACAGACAGGCAGGGCATCAAGGCTGTAGTTTTTGACCACTACTAACGCGGCCGGCTGTAGCCACTAGCCAGTGCCATGTCCGCTCCCTCCCTCCCCCCCACACCCGTGGCGGTGGTGGTGTTTATATGGGCACCACACACACACACACACACACACACACACACACACACACACACACACACACACACACAGAGAGAGAGGGCTTTGGGAGGAGCCAGGCTTTTGTCAGGTTACGTGTGATGATGATGATGAAGATGAAGATGAAGATGATGGCGTGTCCTGGTTTTAGAAGCTATTGTCATCCTTCTACTGCTGCTCCCCCCTCCCCTCCCCTCCAGAGGAGAGGAGAGGAGAGGAGAGGAGAGGAGAGGAGGGGGGGATGGGAGATGGATGGATGGTGCGCACAGGCTCTCTCTCTCTCTCTCCTCAGGCGCTGGTTCTTTCCGTCTCAGCGCTCTGTTAGAATGGATGAGTGTCTTGGCGTGACACACACACACACACACGCACGCACACACACACACACACACACACACACACACACGCACACACATGCACACACATGCACACAGTGTTTTCCTGCTAAGCTGCATATAGCCAGAACCAGCCTATAGCGTTGACGCTAACGGGTGGCGTGACGCTACGACGCTACGACGTCGACAAAAAACACTGAGTCTTCATGTCGTGTGAAAGCCGGGAATCACAGCTTCAAATGGACATATTGGTTGTTCAGTTTGACCCTCCAGTTTAGGAGATATGGCTTATAGAGTATAATGTCTGGCAGGGAAACAGTGAGTTGAGAAAACAGGCTTGAAAAAGGTTCTCTTCTGTGGTCTCTAACATTACACCTAGCTACATGTTTAAGCATTTATTTCATATTTACATGTCTTCTGTGATCTCTAACATTACACCTATAGCTACATGTTTAAGCATTTATTTCATATTTACATGTCTTCTGTGGTCTCTAACATTACACCTAGCTACATGTTTAAGCATTTATTTCATATTTACATGTCTTCTGTGGTCTCTAACATTACACCTATAGCTACATGTTTAAGCATTTATTTCATATCTACATGTCTTCTGTGGTCTCTAACATTACACCTAGCTACATGTTTAAGCATTTATTTCATATTTACATGTCTTCTGTGGTCTCTAACATTACACCTATAGCTACATGTTTAAGCATTTATTTCATATTTACATGTCTTCTGTGGTCTCTAACATTACACCTAGCTACATGTTTAAGCATTTATTTCATATTTACATGTCTTCTGTGGTCTCTAACATTACACCTATAGCTACATGTTTAAGCATTTATTTCATATTTACATGTCTTCTGTGGTCTCTAACATTACACCTAGCTACATGTTTAAGCATTTATTTCATATTTACATGTCTTCTGTGGTCTCTAACATTACACCTATAGCTACATGTTTAAGCATTTATTTCATATTTACATGTCTTCTGTGGTCTCTAACATTACACCTAGCTACATGTTTAAGCATTTATTTCATATTTACATGTCTTCTGTGGACTCTAATAATGACCTTCCCAACAACACAGGCTGAATAGCCGTGTCTCCCCTCTGGAACGGTCCCAGAAACCTTGGGTCTGAGCATTCTGTGGTCGTCGACATCAAATGCATAAAGCACTGTGCTGTAGTTCCCTGTGTCAGTCACTCCCCCCCATATGAAGATGAAAGGGTCGATCAGCACAGCTGTGCGGCTGGTTTCCATGGGGTGAACCTCTAGGGGGCGTTGTCCTCTTCCAGGCGTCTCTGGGGGCAACTCGGTCCAGCATAAGGACAGTGTGTTGAAGACATGCACTGAAATTCAGTCCGACGCTCTGACTCGATAAAGTCTCCTCTAAAGCAGTACACTTTGTGGTCCACTGCTACAGCAGCATCATACTCTGGAAGCCCTTTTAGGTGCACCGTCCAACGAAGCATTTCTCACAGTAGTTTATAGGTTTCTCTCTGTAAAAGAATGCAGTCCTGAATACCTTGAATGAATGACCTGAAGGAACGCAGTCCTACTGTGTGGGTCAGCACTTATATAGGTTAGCGGGCCTACGTGTGACGTAGACATGATGTCAGGCCTACGTGTGACGTAGACATGATGTCACATGTTTGCTGTCCTACAGACGGATACTCCCGTTAAATTAAATACGTTATTTTAACACGCTGCACAAAATAAGTCACTTTGTTTAATGGCACTATCTTTTTTTTGATATTTAGAAATTCAACTAAACTCATGATCAGAGCTTCCGTTGCTCCAGACTGTATGACGGAAGCATTTATATTTTACTCATGATCAGAGCTTCCGTTGCTCCAGACTGTACGACGGAAGCCTTTATATTTTACTCATGATCAGAGCTACCGTTGCTCCAGACTGTACGACGGAAGCATTTATATTATACTCGTGATCAGAGCTTCCGTTGCTCCAGACTGTACGACGGAAGCATTTATATTATACTCGTGATCAGAGCTTCCGTTGCTCCAGACTGTATGACGGAATCATTTATATTTTACTCATGATCAGAGCTTCCGTTGCTCCAGACTGTACGACGGAAGCATTTATATTATACTCATGATCAGAGCTTCCGTTGCTCCAGACTGTATGACGGAAGCATTTATATTTTACTCATGATCAGAGCTTCCGTTGCTCCAGACTGTACGACGGAAGCATTTATATTATACTCATGATCAGAGCTTCCGTTGCTCCAGACTGTATGACGGAAGCATTTATATTTTACTCATGATCAGAGCTTCCGTTGCTCCAGACTGTATGACGGAAGCATTTATATTTTACTCGTGATCAGAGCTTCCGTTTCTCCAGACTGTACGACGGAAGCATTTATATGTTACTCACCTACCCTAGGGGACACACAGAAAGGCCCTTTCACCAACCCCGCCTCGGGTATGGGAACTGATGGAACACGCCCCGAGCACCCACATTGTCCCCGGTGGGAATCGAACCCAGGTCCTTCTAGCTAAATCACTGGTTCTCATGCTTTTTCACGTCAATGTCGACCCCTAGATTATCATGTATTTTTCCTGCTGACCCGGAGAAAACTCTTTTCGGCCGCTTGTATTCGCGACCTTATTCTTTGGGTCATGACCCGCACCTCATGGCCATATGTCATAGGTCATAGGTCATGACCCTCACCTCATCACCATAGGTGAGAGTAGGAAGGCACGGGTGTGATTTTTTTGGCTGCCAGTTCCTATTGGCTGTTGGTATAGTCATGGCTGCCAGTTCCTATTGGCTGTTGGTAGTCATGGCTGCCAGTTCCTATTGGCTGTTGGTAGTCATGGCTGCCAGTTCCTATTGGCTGTTGGTTGTCATGGCTGCCAGTTCCCACCTGATGTTGTGTGGGAGGTCAGACTGATCCAGACCGTACTGAATAACTGCCAGCTTGCATAATGTCTTCAGACTAGGACTCAAGTCTAAGACATACAGGTCACCATTGACTGTGTTGTATGATCTACGTCCTCCAAAGAAGGTGATACGATCTCCCACCATGCAACAGAATACCATGTGCCTCCATGTTGTGTCACAAGTTCTTAAACATGGAACATCCCCTTTGGACTCAACCTTCTTCCAGGTGAACGTCGCTGGACTGAATTTCCACAGATCATTTAAGTCCTGGTTATAGTTCCTTCCACCAAATATGTACAGCTCTCCATTGTAGGTAAAGGCTGAATGATTGTAGCGTCCTTCTGGAAGAGGCTGTGCAGAAGGCGTGTTCATCCATAGGTTGGTCTCTGTGTCAAACACTCTGATGGTGTTGTAGCCCCCAAATACAAACATCTTTGTCCCGATGATGGTGGCAGAGTGACCACATGTAGCATGAGGTGGAGTTCCTCTGGTGTTAATTAAAGCCCAGACCATCGTGGTGGTGTCCAACTTGTAGATGGCATTAGTGCGTCCAGTCAGATTGAATCCCCCATGGATAAACATGACCTTCCCAACAACACAGGCTGAGTGACCCCACCTCCCCTGTGGAACGGTCCCAGAAACCTTGGGTCTGAGCATTCTGTGGTCGTCGACATCAAATGCATAAAGCATCTTGCTGAAGTTCCATGTGTCAGTCAATCCCCCCCAGATGTAGATGAAAGGGTCGATCAGCACAGCTGTGCGGCTGCTGTTCATGGGGTGAACCTCTAGGGGGCGTTGTCCTCTTCTATGTGTCTCTGGGGGAAACTTGGTCCAGCATAAGGACAGTGTATTGAAGACATGCACTTCAGTCCGACGCTCTGACTCGATAAAGTCTCCTCTAAAGCAGTACACTTTGTGGTCCACTGCTACAGCAGCATCATACTCTGGAAGCCCTTTTAGGTGCACCGTCCAACGAAGCATTTCTCACAGTAGTTTATAGGTTTCTCCCGGTAAAAGAATGCAGTCCTGAATACCTTGAATGAATGACTTGAAGGAATGCAGTCCTACTGTGTCGGTCAGCACTTATATAGGCTAGCGGGCCTACGTGTGACGTAGACATGATGTCAGGCCTACGTGTGACGTAGACATGATGTCACATGTTTGCTGTCCTCCTACGGACGGATACTCCCGTTAAATTAAATTATTTTAACACGCTGCACAAAATAAGTCACTTTGTTTAATGGCACTATCTTTTTTTTTCTTTTCCTTTTGATATTTAGAAATTAAACTAAATCGTAATTGTGCATGTCAATGTGAGCTTGTATGGTCGGCTTTTTTTAAATATTGTAGTGTGTGTGTGGGCGTGTGCGTGTGCGTGTGCGTGCACGACTGCCTGTGTGTGTGTGTGCGTGCGTGCGGTCATCTTGTTGACTTTACAGTTATTGATTGGCCACTGTTTGTGGTGTTTGATTGATTGATTGATTGATTACTTTATTTAACAGTTTGTAAAGAGTAAGTTATACAATAATGCTAAAAGGATAACAGCACAAGGGCTTGTCCAATACAAGGACGCATTTATATTTTACTCATGATCAGAGCTTCTGTTGCTCCAGACTGTATGACGGAAGCATTTATATTTTACTCATGATCAGAGCTTCCGTTGCTCCAGACTGTATGACGGAAGAATTTATATTTTACTCGTGATCAGAGCTTCCGTTGCTCCAGACTGTACGACGGAAGCATTTATATTTTACTCATGATCAGAGCTTCCGTTGCTCCAGACTGTACGACGGAAGCATTTATATTTTACTCGTGATCAGAGCTTCCGTTGCTCCAGACTGTATGACGGAAGAATTTATATTTGACTCATGATCAGAGCTTCTGTTGCTCCAGACTGTATGACGGAAGCATTTATATTTAACTCATGATCAGAGCTTCCGTTGCTCCAGACTGTACGACGGAAGCATTTATATTTTACTCATGATCAGAGCTTCCGTTGCTCCAGACTGTACGACGGAAGCATTTATATTTTACTCGTGATCAGAGCTTCCGTTGCTCCAGACTGTACGACGGAAGCATTTATATTTTACTCGTGATCAGAGCTTCCGTTGCTCCAGACTTTTTATGCTTCCAGATTTTAAACATAGTGAGAGTCAACGGTCTAACCCCCCCCCCCCCCCCCCCCCCCCCTCCTGTAATTGGTCGATGTCGACGATGCGATTTAGTCGATTGTTAGGTCATCGTGGCGACGGGCCTAACGATGACGACGATGTCATTTCCTGTTTCCTGTCAGATCCCTGGTGGAGGACGACGACGCCCACATGAAGGTCGCCCTGGGTTACGGCGACATGACCTCCATGACCTCCGTGACCTCCGTGACCTCTGCTCACCTGCACAGCAAGACGGGCACGAGCAACACGCGCTTCTTCACGTCCAACACGCACTCATCCGTGGTTCTACAGGTATACGCGCACGCACACACGCACGCACGCACGCACACACACACACACACACACACACACACACACACACACAGCTCCGTGGTAACTCAGGTAAAGAATGCAGCTCCATTTTAACCCATTCTGACCTGAGATCAGATTCATACGAGGTTTCCACTGACACACACTGGTCTGATTAACCCATTCTGACCTGAGATCAGATTAAAAAAATGTCAGTCGTTCTTCGATTTTTCAAAAATAGCAGACCTACAAGCTCGTAGCGCGCCACTCGGTGGCGCGCTATGAGCTTGTAGGTCTGCTATTTTTCAATAGCTAAAGCGTAACATGATGCTAACACCAAAACGGGTTCCCGTTCAGAATGGGTTAACCGTGTTAGATTCATCAAAAACATCCGTCCTCGGTTCTCGTGACTCACACGACCCTCCTATTACGTGAGGGAGGGGGGGGGGGGGGGGGGCGGGTGGGGAGTTTTTTCAATTACTTTTTTCATTTTCTTTCATTTTATTTTGTGGCGATCAGACTAACTATTATCGGAGCGCGTGAGACCCTCCAGCGTTCCTGTCACTCTCCTCAACTTCTCACGGACATGACTATATTAATTATGATATGATAATGATGACAGGAAATGACTCATGATGTAATGACAGGAAATGACTCATATTATTATAATATCTCTGCTTGCTGTCGGAAAAATAAACACCCGCTAACATCCAAAATGTTCATCTGTCGGGGAAATGAAAACTGTTTTTAAATTCATGTATTACATCAACACCTGGAAACACAGATTCTAACCACTTTGAACCATTATTTTAAACTTTAGTGGTTGAAAACGTTCAAAACAAATAATGATTCTAGGAGCTCACAGCGCTAACCCTCACCCTGCTATAACCACTCCATCTAGGAGCTCACAGCGCTAACCCTCACCCTGCTATAACCACTCCATCTAGGAGCTCACAGCGCTAACCCTCACCCTGCTATAACCACTCCATCTAGGAGCTCACAGCGCTAACCCTCACCCTGCTATAACCACTCCATCTAGGAGCTCACAGCGCTAACCCTCACCCTGCTATAACCACTCCATCTAGGAGCTCACAGCGCTAACCCTCACCCTGCTATAACCACTCCATCTAGGAGCTCACAGCGCTAACCCTCACCCTGCTATAACCACTCCATCTAGGAGCTCACAGCGCTAACCCTCACCCTGCTATAACCACTCCATCTAGGAGCTCACAGCGCTAACCCTCACCCTGCTATAACCACTCCATCTAGGAGCTCACAGCGCTAACCCTCACCCTGCTATAACCACTCCATCTAGGAGCTCACAGCGCTAACCCTCACCCTGCTATAACCACTCCATCTAGGAGCTCACAGCGCTAACCCTCACCCTGATATAACCACTCCATCTAGGAGCTCACAGCGCTAACCCTCACCCTGCTATAACCACTCCATCTAGGAGCTCACAGCGCTAACCCTCACCCTGCTATAACCACTCCATCTAGGAGCTCACAGCGCTAACCCTCACCCTGCTATAACCACTCCATCTAGGAGCTCACAGCGCTAACCCTCACCCTTCTATAACCACTCCATCTAGGAGCTCACAGCGCTAACCCTCACCCTGCTATAACCACTCCATCTAGGAGCTCACAGCGCTAACCCTCACCCTGCTATAACCACTCCATCTAGGAGCTCACAGCGCTAACCCTCACCCTGCTATAACCACTCCATCTAGGAGCTCACAGCGCTAACCCTCACCCTGCTATAACCACTCCATCTAGGAGCTCACAGCGCTAACCCTCACCCTTCTATAACCACTCCATCTAGGAGCTCACAGCGCTAACCCTCACCCTGCTATAACCACTCCATCTAGGAGCTCACAGCGCTAACCCTCACCCTGCTATAACCACTCCATCTAGGAGCTCACAGCGCTAACCCTCACCCTGCTATAACCACTCCATCTAGGAGCTCACAGCGCTAACCCTCACCCTGCTATAACCACTCCATCTAGGAGCTCACAGCGCTAACCCTCACCCTTCTATAACCACTCCATCTAGGAGCTCACAGCGCTAACCCTCACCCTGCTATAACCACTCCATCTAGGAGCTCACAGCGCTAACCCTCACCCTGCTATAACCACTCCATCTAGGAGCTCACAGCGCTAACCCTCACCCTGCTATAACCACTCCATCTAGGAGCTCACAGCGCTAACCCTCACCCTGCTATAACCACTCCAAGGAACAGCACATGTCCGTCCTGACCTACAGGGCATCCGGAAAGGATTCTCACGCCTTCACTTTTACCACATTTTGTTTTGTTACAGCCTCATTTCAAAAGGGATTCAATTTTTTTTTCCCTCATTAATCTACACACTATAGAGCGTCGCAGTCCCTCCCCCACGACGAGTGGCCCAGGAAATGAATCTCAATGCATTTCTCCCATAGGCTTTTCTTAAAGTATTTATTTAAAGACGGTTACGCCGCGGACAAAGCCAACTCGGATCGTGACAAATCATGACAATGAACACAATGTTTTGGGGCCGATCAAATCATTAGAAAGAAGAAAAACAAAACAAATAGTGTTGTCTCCTGCCTTTATTTTCTCCTTTCTAATGATTTGATCGGCCCAAAACATTGTGTTCATTGTCATGATTTGTCACGCTCCGAGTTGTCTTTGTCCGCGGCGTAAACGTCTTTAAATAAATTAAGAAAAGTCTATGGGAGAAATGCATTGCATTTAATTTCCTGGGGCCACTCGTTGCAATTACAGCCTGAAGCCTTTTTGGGAATGATCCTACAAGCTTGGCACACTTGAATTTGGGGTATTTCCCCCCTTCTTCTCTGCAGATCCTCTCAAGCTCTGTCAGGTTAGACGGGGAGCGTCGCTGCACAGATATTTTCAGGTCCTTCCAGAGATGCTCAATAGGGTTCCAGGCTGGGCTCTGGCTGGGCCACTCAAGGACTTTCACAGAGTTGTCCTTAAACCAATCCTTCGTTATCTTAGCCGTGTGCTTGGGGTCGTTGTCCTGTTGGAAGGTGAATCGCTGCTCCATTCATCTCTCCCTCTAACCTGACAAGTCTCCCAGGTCCATCCCCACAGCATCCATCTTTATGCTCTATGGTAACAACAGGTGACGTTAGGACATACCAGTCTGCCGCCTGCTGGCCACACTGAGTAGTGCAGTGTAGGGCTTTGACCAGTTGATGATAGAGGGACTACAGTGTAACATTCTCTCTCTCTCTCTCTCTCTCTCTCTCTGAGGATAGAGAGACTACAGTGTAACATTGTCTCTCTCTCTCTGCCAGGGCTTTGACCAGCTGAGGATCGAGGGTCTTCTCTGTGACGTGACGCTGGTGGCGGGCGACGGAGAGGAGCCGTTCCCCGTCCACAGAGCCATGATGGCGTCCTCCTCTGACTACTTCAAAGCCATGTTCACAGGTCAGTGAGGCCCCTCCCCCTCTGTGAGGTCACAGGTCAGTGAGGCCCCTCCCCCTCTGTGAGGTCACAGGGCTGGGCGACTTTGACGATGGCGAGGGCTGCTATAGTTCCACACTCACTCCAGAGAGCCACTATAGTTCCACACTCACTCCAGAGGGCCACTATAGTTCCACACTCACTCCAGAGGACCACTATAGTTCCACACTCACTCCAGAGGGCCACTATAGTTCCACACTCACTCCAGAGGGCCACTATAGTTCCACACTCACTCCAGAGGGCCACTATAGTTCCACACTCACTCCAGAGGGGCCACTATAGTTCCACACTCACTCCAGAGGGCCACTATAGTTCCACACTCACTCCAGAGGGCCACTATAGTTCCACACTCACTCCAGAGGGTCCACTATAGTTCCACACTCACTCCAGAGGGCCACTATAGTTCCACACTCACTCCAGAGGGCCACTATAGTTCCACACTCACTCCAGAGGGCCACTATAGTTCCACACTCACTCCAGAGGGCCACTATAGTTCCACACTCACTCCAGAGGGCCACTATAGTTCCACACTCACTCCAGAGGGCCACTATAGTTCCACACTCACTCCAGAGGGCCACTATAGTTCCACTCTCACTCCAGAGGGCCACTATAGTTCCACACTCACTCCAGAGGGCCACTATAGTTCCACACTCACTCCAGAGGGCCACTATAGTTCCACACTCACTCCAGAGGGCCACTATAGTTCCACACTCACTCCAGAGGGCCACTATAGTTCCACACTCACTCCAGAGGGCCACTATAGTTCCACACTCACTCCAGAGGGCCACTATAGTTCCACACTCACTCAGATGGCCACTATAGTTCCACACTCACTCCAGAGGGCCACTATAGTTCCACACTCACTCCAGAGGGCCACTATAGTTCCACACTCACTCCAGAGGGCCACTATAGTTCCACACTCACTCCAGAGGGCCACTATAGTTCCACACTCACTCCAGAGGGCCACTATAGTTCCACACTCACTCCAGAGGGCCACTATAGTTCCACACTCACTCCAGAGGGCCACTATAGTTCCACACTCACTCCAGAGGGCCACTATAGTTCCACACTCACTCCAGAGGGCCACTATAGTTCCACACTCACTCCAGAGGGCCACTATAGTTACACTCTCACTCCAGAGGGCCACTATAGTTCCACACTCACTCCAGAGGGCCACTATAGTTCCACACTCACTCCAGAGGGCCACTATAGTTCCACACTCACTCCAGAGGGCCACTATAGTTCCACACTCACTCCAGAGGGCCACTATAGTTCCACACTCACTCCAGAGGGCCACTATAGTTCCACACTCACTCAGAGGGCCACTATATTTACACACTCACTCGGAGGGCCACGTTGCATAATGCGTATACTGTCATAGCAAAACTAGCAGATCTACAAGCTCAAAATGTATCGCAGTGCGATGTGTTTTCAGCTTGTAGATCTGTATACTTTTTAATTTTATGTTGGAATCTTGAAAAGTAAAATTTTTATTTAATCAAATACATTTAGTTGTACTTATTTTAACTTTATGAACTCAATTGCAAATACATAAAATGACATAAAAAAGACAACATTTGAATACTAGTCATTGAGCTGAACATAAATAATATATCAGTAATGTATTGTGATATTAGGTGAAGGGCCGCATGTGGCCCCCGGGGCGCCAGTTGCCCATGCAAGGTTTGGAGTCGAGTCTTTTGATTAAAAAAGTGTTCTTGTAACTTTGAGTTGGATCCCCGGACCGGGTCTTAACAAAGACTGTAAAGAAAAATCACAAAAATCACCCCCTTAGATAGCATTTCTGTAGACTTTTATTTGATACAGACTTATAGCATGTTATGTAGACAGCACTATAATTGCATTGTATGTAGTCATAGCACGTCATAGTACATATGTATAGCATAGTATAGTATATATGTATGGTTTCATTATATAGATATTCCACTGTTACTTTCTTAGCTTACGCATGTTTCTTGATAAATGTTTTTATGTGATGTATTCCCATGCTTTTTTGTTCTTGTTTAATGTAAGTCGCTCTGGATTAAGAGCGTCTGATAAATGCCTAAATTGTAAATTGTAAATTGTAATGGCCACTCAGTCAGCATCAAGGGTTGGATTGGGGGGGGGGGGGGGTCATTATCACTTTGGTTTAAGAGTGTCTGCTAAATGCCTGCACTGTAAATGGTTGTCAGTGACACTCTACTGTCTACTAAAATTTAAGGATAAGGATAAGGAAACATTTATTGTCCATTCCATTTACATAAAATGTAAATGTGTCTTTGGCACACCGGCAGTCAGTTACAACAATAACACATTACAAAAAATACACATTAAAATGCATTCACATTAACACAGCAACAGTAGGCTTTGATTGATTGATTGAAATATTTATTAACAGTTTGCAGAATTACAGTACATTTCAAGCACAAACTCAATACAAAGACTGTTAACTGTGAGTGGTCGACCCAATTAAGCATTACACTTGTTTACAACAGGGTCCACCTTGTTCAATTCATCAAAACAATTAGAGACGTACAAATAGACACTTCTATATACCGTAGTTAAAGAACAGAACAGGAATTCATCATAAAGGAAGCAAAAAGGGAAAATAAACGTATACAGTGAGGGGGAAAGGGGGGGGGGGGGTTCAGTGATCATGAACAGTAGGGGTTAGGTGAACTATTTAAACAATTGTCTTATTTAAAATGTCCACAGCAGTATTGGCACAAACAAAGTCTTGTAACCCTTCGTTTAGCAATTGTCTGCTTGCTTTTTAGTCAACTAGCAATTTCCGTTGCTTAGTTTTATTTATTTATTAGTCATTATTGGTCGCGTTCCTGTTCTCCCTTTAAGCTTCTTCGGTAGTGGGTACTGTATTTATGAGCATTAATTGTCCTGTTTTCTGTTGTGTATTTTATGTTACTGGCAGAGCTGTCACTTATTTTGCCTCTTGTCTTGGCCAGTTCACACTGTGTAAAAGAGACTTCAGTCTCAATGTGGTTTTTACTGGTTAACCCATTCTGAACGGGAACCCATTTTGGTGTTAGCATCATGTTATGCTTTAGCTATTGAAAAATAGCAGATCTACAAGCTCATAGCGCGCCACCGAGTGGCGCGCTACGAGCTTGTAGGTCTGCTATTTTTTGAAAAATCGAAGAACGACTGACATTTTTAGAATCTGATCTCAGGTCAGAATGGGTTAATCAGACCAGTGTGTGTCCAGTGGAAACCTCGTATGAATCTGATCTCAGGTCAGAATGGGTAAAATAAAATATAAACTTCTGTCCGTTGTTCCTGTACAGGGGGGATGAAGGAGCAGGACCTGATGTGCATTAAGCTCCACGGGGTGAACAGAATCGGGCTGAAGAAGATCATAGACTTCATCTACACGGCCAAGCTGTCTCTGAACATGGAGAACCTCCAGGACACGCTGGAGGCCGCCAGCTTCCTGCAGATCCTCCCCGTGCTCGACTTCTGCAAAGTGTTCCTCATCTCCGGGGTGAGATGGAACTCCTTAATAATTATTAACACCCGCATTAATTTCTACTTGCAAAAAATAGATTTCAACCTTACTACTACTTTGTACTACTAGGACTAAGACTAAAAAAAGATGTTAAAAAATAAATAAATAAAAGTTTGATGAAAATTTTATAATAATTATATAATAATATAATAAATTAATAATTTACATTTGGGGGATATCTTTCACAATAATGAAAAAAACATGTTCTAGACATTCTAATGATCACAAAAAAACATATATTACAATTATTTTGCCTACTTTTATTAGAGTCCAAACATTTTTTATTTGTGTGAATTTCAGCCTCTGTGGGGGGTGTTTATATGCAAATATCATGACCAATGGCATTGAAATGGCATTGCAATGAACATCACTGATGACGTTTAGGTGAAAAAAGAACAGAAAAAAATAATAATAATTTAGTAATTGATTAAAATAAAATTGTTGCTAAAAAGCAACGCTGGGTCTTAGAGGGTTAAAGGACAACTTTAGTTTTTTTCAACCAAGGTTCATGTTTTAGGTTGTTATTAGAGAAAGAGTGTTAATTTTTTTTTCATTTGCTGCTTTCTTTCATTTTAGGGATTTTAGCTCTTTTTGACAGGGGGCATTCCAGCATGGGGCTAAATATTATGGTGATTTATTTTTGTATTTACTATAGTCCTAATAAACCCCAGGAAATGATCACAGGATCTACTGAATGTGAATGAGGCCTACTGGGGGCCGATCAAATAATTAGTAAGAAGGAAAACAAAACAATAAGTGTTGTATCCTGCCTTTTTTTCTCTTCTTTCTAATTATTTGATTGGTCCAAAACATTGTGTTTGTTGTCATGATTTGTCACGACTCCAGTTGTCTTTGTCCGCGGCGTATAAACGTCTTTAACCCATTCTGAACGGGAACCCATGTTGGTGTTTGCATCATGTTATGCTTTAGCTATTGAAAAATAGCAGATCTACAAGCTCGTAGCGCGCCACCGAGTGGCGCGCTACGAGCTTGTAGGTCTGCTATTTTTGAAAAATCGAAGAACGACTGACATTTTTAGAATCTGATCTCAGGTCGGAATGGGTTAATCAGACCAGTGTGTGTCCAGTGGAAACCTCGTATGAATCTGATCTCAGGTCAGAATGGGTTAAATAAATACTATTTGAAAAGTCTATGAGGAAAACGGGAACGGGGAATTCACTTCTGGGTCTCACGTCGTCATGAAAGGGGGCGGGACTGCGACGCTCTATAGTCCCGTGACACCCGACACCACTGACCCCCCCCCCCTCCTGTCGGTGTCATTCCCCCTGTCGGCCAGCAGGTGTCGCTGGACAACTGCGTGGAGGTGGGACGCATCGCCAACACCTACAACCTGACGGAGGTGGACAAGTACGTCAACAACTTCATCCTGAAGAACTTCCCGTCTCTGCTCGGGACGGGAGACTTCGTCAAGCTGCCGTTCGAGAGGCTGGCGTTCGTCCTGAGCAGCAACGCTCTGAAGCACTGCACGGAACTGGAGCTGTTCAAGGTTAGTCTGGAAGCTCAGACCGCGTAGACATTAGTCTGCTTTTTTAACAATCGAAGATGTAGTAGAAGATGAAGCCACTACGACCACAATTGTCCCAAGAAACTAGCTAGCCTAGCCACCCAGTCTGCTGCGCTCTGAGAGAACAGAAACTAGCTAGCCTAGCCGCCCAGTCTGCTGCGCTCTGGGAGAACAGAAACTAGCTAGCCTAGCCACGCAGTCTGCTGCGCTCTGGGAGAACAGAAACTAGCTAGCCTAGCCACCCAGTCTGCTGCGCTCTGGGAGAACAGAAACTAGCTAGCCTAGCCACCCAGTCTGCTGCGCTCTGGGAGAACAGAAACTAGCTAGCCTAGCCACCCAGTCTGCTGCGCTCTGGGAGAACAGAAACTAGCTAGCCTAGCCACCCAGTCTGCTGCGCTCTGGGAGAACAGAAACTAGCTAGCCTAGCCACCCAGTCTGCTGCTCTGTAAGAGAACAGAAACTAGCTAGCCTAGCCACGCAGTCTGCTGCGCTCTGGGAGAACAGAAACTAGCTAACCTAGCCACGCAGTCTGCTGCGCTCTGGGAGAACAGAAACTAGCTAGCCTAGCCACGCAGTCTGCTGCGCTCTGGGAGAACAGAAACTAGCTAGCCTAGCCACGCAGTCTGCTGCGCTCTGGGAGAACAGAAACTAGCTAGCCTAGCCACCCAGTCTGCTGCGCTCTGGGAGAACAGAAACTAGCTAGCCTAGCCACCCAGTCTGCTGCGCTCTGGGAGAACAGAAACTAGCTAGCCTAGCCACCCAGTCTGCTGCGCTCTGGGAGAACAGAAACTAGCTAGCCTAGCCACCCAGTCTGCTGCGCTCTGGGAGAACAGAAACTAGCTAGCCTAGCCACGCAGTCTGCTGCGCTCTGGGAGAACAGATTGATTAGGTGTTCCATCGTGCCGGTTTGAGGCTAGAAGGCTGTTTCGACCCATCAGATAACGTGACTTTGTGTTTGTTCCAAACCCTCCTGTACCGAAGGCTGCATGTCGCTGGCTGCGCTACGGCGAGGACGCTAGCGGGGGAGGAGGAGGAGGAGGAGGAGGAGGCGTTGGAGGCGGGGGAGGAGGAGGCGTTGGAGGCGGGGGAGGAGGAGGAGGGGGAGCAGGAGCAGGAGCAGGAGGCGTAGCGGGCAGCGGAGGAGGAGGAGGAGGAGGAGGAGGAGGAGGAGGGCGCATGGAGCACGCGGCGCGCCTCATGAAGAACATCCGCTTCCCGCTGATGAACCCCCAGGAGCTCATCAACCACGTCCAGACGGTGGACTTCATGAGGACGGACAACACGTGTGTCAACCTTCTGCTGGAGGCCTCCAACTACCAGATGATGCCCTACATGCAGGTTAGTAACTACCACTAAACTACCTTCTGCTGGAGGCCTCCAACTACCAGATGATGCCCTACATGCAGGTTAGTAACTACCACTAAACTACCTTCTGCTGGAGGCCTCCAACTACCAGATGATGCCCTACATGCAGGTTAGTAACTACCACTAAACTACCTTCTGCTGGAGGCCTCCAACTACCAGATGATGCCCTACATGCAGGTTAGTAACTACCACTAAACTACCTTCTGCTGGAGGCCTCCAACTACCAGATGATGCCCTACATGCAGGTTAGTAACTACCACTAAACTACCTTCTGCTGGAGGCCTCCAACTACCAGATGATGCCCTACATGCAGGTTAGTAACTACCACTAAACTACCTTCTGCTGGAGGCCTCCAACTACCAGACGGTGGACTTCATGAGGACGGACAACACGTGTGTCAACCTTCTGCTGGAGGCCTCCAACTACCAGATGATGCCCTACATGCAGGTTAGTAACTACCACTAAACTACCTTCTGCTGGAGGCCTCCAACTACCAGATGATGCCCTACATGCAGGTTAGTAACTACCACTAAACTACCAGATGATGTCCTACATGCAGGTTAGTAACTACCACTAAACTACCAGATGATGCCCTACATGCAGGTTAGTAACTACCACTAAACTACCAGATGATGTCCTACATGCAGGTTAGTAACTACCACTAAACTACCAGATGATGCCCTACATGCAGGTTAGTAACTACCACTAAACTACCAGATGATGTCCTACATGCAGGTTAGTAACTACCACTAAACTACCAGATGATGCCCTACATGCAGGTTAGTAACTACCACTAAACTACCAGATGATGCCCTACATGCAGGTTAGTAACTACCACTAAACTACCAGATAATGCCCTACATGCAGGTTTTGGATATTTGAACATTCAGATATTAGCAGATACTGTTATAGATAGATAGTTTGTTATGTTGTTGGTGTCTCATAATCCCATAAATTTAACGGGATTACCGAAAACATTATTAAGGAAATGTTCTTCATGACAAGGCATGAAAATAAAAAAACGTCATTAAACTCGTCTCCCCCCCGTCTCCCCCCCCCCACGCAGCCCGTCATGCAGTCGGAGCGCACGGCCATCCGCTCTGACTCCGCCCACCTCGTTACGCTGGGCGGCGTCCTGCGGCAGCAGCTGGTGGTCAGCAAGGAGCTCCGCCTCTTCGACGAGAAGGCCCACGAGTGGAAGGCTCTGGCGCCGATGGACGCCCCGCGGTACCAGCACGGCATCGCCGTCATCGGGAACTTCCTGTACGTGGTGGGGGGACAGAGTAACTACGACACCAAGGTAGGTCAACTTCCTGTCTGTACGTGGTGGGGGGACAGAGTAACTACGACACCAAGGTAGGTCAACTTCCTGTCTGTACGTGGTGGGGGGACAGAGTAACTACGACACCAAGGTAGGTCAACTTCCTGTCTGTACGTGGTGGGGGGACAGAGTAACTACGACACCAAGGTAGGTCAACTTCCTGTCTGTACGTGGTGGGGGGACAGAGTAACTACGACACCAAGGTAGGTCAACTTCCTGTCTGTACGTGGTGGGGGGACAGAGTAACTACGACACCAAGGTAGGTCAACTTCCTGTCTGTACGTGGTGGGGGGACAGAATAACTACGACACCAAGGTAGGGGAACTTCCTTCCTTCCGACGATCTAAGATGAACGATCCAGTGCTGTGCTAACAACACATTACCAATAGGGTAATGGTATGGTGTGGTTCTGTCCAATAGGGTAATGGTATGGTGTGTTTCTGTCCAATAGGGTAAGACGGCAGTGGACACCGTGTTCCGCTACGACCCGCGCTACAACAAGTGGATGCAGGTGGCGTGCCTTAACGAGAAGAGGACCTTCTTCCATCTGAGCGCGCTCAAAGGACACCTCTACGCCGTGGGAGGACGCAACGCAGCCGGGGAGCTGGGTGAGTGACCCCTGAACCCTGAACCTCTGAACCCTGAACCCCTAAAACCCTGACCCTCTACGAGGTGGGAGAGATGTACACACACACACACACTAGGGCTGACCCAAAAAAAACGATGAATCGATGTTCAATCGATACACACGGGAATCTATTTTGAAAATTTTAATTCATTCAAAATTTTTCATTAAAAAAAAGCGACCGCTTTTGGTCCGCGAGACGGCCCATTTTGGTCCGCGAGCCATGCTCGCGCCTCGCAGCACCTCGCAACGCCGCCTCCCCTCTCCCCCTCACTCGTGGTAACAACAAGGAAGTCAACACACAGAACAGCTGCAGCCTGCAGTCATGCCGCCATAAAATAAATCTAAAGTGTGGTTGCATTTTAGAATATGCCAAGACAACAAAGAACAAGTAGTGTGTCAAATATGTGACAAGAAATTGGCGTATCGCAAGTCCTGGACTTCAACTCCACGACGAGTTTGAAAAATCACTTGGAACAAGTATTATAATAAACGAAACGTGCTTCGGAGGCGAAACATAAAACCCCATGGCTAATGTAAGGTTAGATTGTTATCATTATGTTTTTAGGTGCATGCGATAAATCTGGATGGTTCATCTGTAGCCTACTGTAATTCTGCAAACTGTTAATACATATTTCAATCAATCAAACTCACAGCAGCAATTGCGAGGCGCACGCATGCGGCTCGCGAAGCAAAGGAGGAATTGAGTTATTAAACACAATAGTATCAGTGCAACACTGTACAGAACATATGAACAGAGGCATTACTTCTCTTAACATGAATAAACGAAAACAAAGTGCAGCATTACTTCTTTTTTTTTTACATAAATAAAACAAAGTGCAGGCCTGTGTGCTCACTGTGCTGTGCCTTCATTTGAGGCTAAATACCGTATAACGAAATAAAACAAATGGCATTCTTGAATGAACACAAATAAAAAGACAAAGTATAATTTGTTTTCGTCCTTTGCTCCGCGAGCCGCATGCGTGCGCCTCGATCGCAATTGCTGCTGTGAGTTTTGTTTTCGTTACGTTATAAGAGAAGTAATGCCTCTGTTCATATTTTCTGTATAGTGTTGCACTGATACTATTGTGTTTAATTCCTCAATTCCTCCTTTGCTCCGCGAGCCGCATGCGTGCTCCTCGCAATTGCTGCTGTGAGTTTGATTGATTTAAATATGTATTAACAGTTTGCAGAATTACAGTAGGCTACATTTCAAGCACAAACTAAATACAAAGACTGTTGACTGTGAGTGGACGACCCAATTAAGCATTACACTGGTTTACAAGAGGGTCCCCTGCATGTTCAATTAATCAAAAGTAATAAGGCCTCGATTAAATGACGCTTTATTTACGGCAAAAAATAAAGAGTTCATTCATGTTACGGTCGGGTGGTGCTTTTTTTTGGTGTTTTCACATCTGAGTTTCAATCGGAAGAGAAGCTAAATCCCTACATTTTCTGGATTATATATATTTTTTATTTGAGAGGTAATGCCTGTGTCAGGCAGTTGACTTGTTACGGTCGGATGTTTTATTAAGCTTAATTATTTGTGCGTCATTGCTTTCATGAAGGCTGCAACAGTTGTTGCTTATTGTTTAAAATAAATGAGACCAATCCAAGCATGCCTTTCTCTCCGCTATATCGTTGTTTAAGCCAAAGAGTCACTGCTCGCATCGCACGCCTCGCACCCAAGATCGAAGGTCAGCCCTAACACACACACACACACACCACACACACACACACACACACACACACACACACACACACACACACACACACACACACACACACACACACACACACACACACATACACACATACATACAGGAGCGGTTGGCATGTCATGTCTTGGGTGAAACCATTCCCTTAAATTAGTTAGAAATAAATAGTGTAACTGGTAGAAATCCTCTCCCCCCGTCTCCATGTTATATAAATAGGGTGAGAGGTAAAGTGTGACATGATGCCGTGAAGGAAGAGAAGAGATGAATTATCACCTCCACTCCCTGGCAGAGAGCAGCAACGTTATCTAAATCATTACTTTAACCCATTTAGACCTGAAGACGATTCTGTTTCTATGTATGTCAGCGGTGCTCCACCTTTTTCATGTCAAGGACCCCCAGAATGATCTGTATTTGGACCTCCATCCAACGTTTCTGTTCAGAAATGTACCACATGGGCATCAGATCCCTTGAGCTCTGGTTGTCTGTGTCGTTTGAACCTGGGTGTAGAAGTCGGCCATTTTGTGCTGTGCCACTGGCTGGTGTTGTGTGGCTCCGATTGTTGTTATTGTCCGCGGAACCTCAAATTAATGTTTTATAAGGCTCTGAACATCGTAGTTTATCTCAGAATTAATGTTTTATAAGGCTCTGAACATCGTAGTTTATCTCAGAATTAATGTTTTATAAGGCTCTGAACATCGTAGTTTATCTCAGAATTAATGTTTTATAAGTAGGGATGGGTTCGATTCCCGCTCGGGGCGCTGTGGGTGCTGGCGGCGTGTTTCCTCCTCCGTGTCATCAGTGCCCATACCCGAAGGCGGGGTTGGCGAAAGGGCCTTTCTGTGTGGAGTTTGCATGTTCTCCCCGTGTCCCCTAGGGTAGGTACCCTCACATGTTCTCCCCGTGTCCCCTAGGGTAGGTACCCTCACATGTTCTCCCCGTGTCCCCTAGGGTATAGGTACCCTCACATGTTCTCCCCGTGTCCCCTAGGGTATAGGTACCCTCACATGTTCTCCCCGTGTCCCCTAGGGTAGGTACCCTCACAAAAAACATGCAGTAATCCTGGTCTCTAAACTGCCTCCCCCTGGCCAGCCGGGGCGCCTGATGGAGGGGAAAGGAACTGGTTGGAATAACGTGTTCTTTCCACGCGCTACGTCCAACCAGGGAAACTCCCCCCTGTCAGGTGTAAAGGAGCAACTTGGACACTCAGGCATGAAGGAAGCATGAGTTAAAGTCCGTTGCTCTCCCCAGGTTGGCGGAGGGTGTGTAGAGCCCAGGGTCACATTAGATAATTGACACAGGGGTGAAAAATGGGTTACAAAATCGTGGGATAAAAATGTACAAAAACAAACAAGTAGGGACGGGTCCATTACAAACCCGGTTTGGCATTTATCGAGACCAGAGTATCAATTAGCGTCTGGCTTGTGGAGCCTCTTTTCGGGTATAGCCGCAGCGGCTGACGTCATTTAACGAGTCATTCTCTCACAGCTGTCACGACGCCTTCAACAAGCACTTCACTCTCTTCAGACGTGTCTTTATTGTATTATATATATATATATATATATATATATATATATAGGTGTAAAAGAACGTGCTCTTTTTGTTCAGCTACCTTTCCCTCCAGGTTAAATAAATCTCACTGATGTGACAGAAGCTTCTCTTGGGGTTTCCTGTAACTGTAAGCGTACGAACGCTGAGCCCTGAGGCTCAGCGTTGGCTCTGCTTGTGTCAATGTTTAGAGTGGAGGAGAGAGAGAAAGAGAGAGAGAGACGCACACACACACACAGACTGTCGTGGAAATTAAGATATAAACATTTAATAATACTCCAAGTTACAGTCTGATATTATCGCTATCTGTCACACCCCTGTGGTGTCACTGTCCCATGTGTTGTACTGGCTCAAAGCCTGGAGGCGATGCTGGGGGGTTTGGTTGTGTGGGAGATGAGCTATAAAAGCTGTCGCCTTTTTGTGACTCTGTGAGTCAGACTGACAGGTCATGTAAGTCTTTTCTAGTAAAATCCTTATACTTCATAACTCTGAATTCTTGTGTTGTTCATTATCATTATTATCCCACAGACCGCCTTTACACAGACCTCTCTACAACGCCTCGTTTTGCAGCGGTATTATGTTGTCCCGCTTGGACGTTTTCCTGACCCACTTCATGCTAATACTCGTTATGTGTGTGTTCTCTCTGGTCAGCCACGGTGGAGTGCTACAACCCTCGCACCAACGAGTGGACGTACGTCGCCAAGATGAACGAGCCTCACTACGGGCACGCTGGGACCGTCTACGGAGGGTACATGTACATATCAGGTGAGACACGCTAGTACCGTCTACAGAGGGTACATGTACATATCAGGTGAGACACGCTGTCTACGGAGGGTACATGTACATATCAGGTGAGACATGCTGTCTACAGAGGGTACATGTACATATCAGGTGAGACATGCTGTCTACAGAGGGTACATGTACATATCAGGTGAGACACGCTAGTACCGTCTACAGAGGGTACATGTACATATCAGGTGAGACATGCTGTCTACGGAGGGTACATGTACATATCAGGTGAGACATGCTGTCTACAGAGGGTACATGTACATATCAGGTGAGACATGCTGTCTACAGAGGGTACATGTACATATCAGGTGAGACACGCTGTCTACGGAGGGTACATGTACATATCAGGTGAGACACGCTGTCTACGGAGGGTACATGTAAATATCAGGTGAGACACGCTGTCTACAGAGGGTACATGTACATATCAGGTGAGACATGCTGTCTACGGAGGGTACATGTACATATCAGGTGAGACATGCTGTCTACAGAGGGTACATGTACATATCAGGTGAGACACGCGGTCTACAGAGGGTACATGTACATATCAGGTGAGACTCCTCCTGCTCTGGGGCGTCTGTATCTCCACAGACACATCCTGGGTATTCAATTCATAATCATGACATGAAAAATAACAACAAAAAATGTACAGGTTGGGGAAAAGGGGAAGGGGGTTATAAATACTGGATGTGACCAGAATAACAGATCTACAAGCTCCCAGCATGCTGCAGCCTGATGTGTACTGGATGTGACTGGGGAGGGAGACGACTCATACCCAGATGCATTCTGGGATTGTGTTCCTCTTTATTTTAAGCCTTCCCTGTAGACATGTCCTGTTTCTCCCTCTCCCTCTGTCTGTCTCTCCCTCTGTCTGTCTGTCTCTCTCTCTCTCTCTCTCTCTCTCTCTCTCTCTCTCTCTCTCTGCCACTGTAGTGACATCATGTGACCAAAGCGTTCACTTTACACGCACACACACACACGCACACACACACACACATGCACATACTCCACTTTGCGTCCTACGCGTTGCTGTCAGGACGAAACCTCCTAACTCCAAACGTCACCACTCATAATAACATGCTCTTCCCTCTCCTCTCCACCAGGGGGCGTCACCACTCATAATAACATGCTGTTCCCTCTCCTCTCCACCAGGGGGGCGTCACCACTCATAATAACATGCTGTTCCCTCTCCTCTCCACCAGGGGGGCGTCACCACTCATAATAACATGCTGTTCCCTCTCCTCTCCACCAGGGGGGCGTCACCACTCATAATAACATGCTGTTCCCTCTCCTCTCCACCAGGGGGGCGTCACCACTCATAATAACATGCTGTTCCCTCTCCTCTCCACCAGGGGGGCGTCACCACTCATAATAACATGCTGTTCCCTCTCCTCTCCACCAGGGGGCATCACCACTCATAATAACGTGCTCTTCCCTCTCCTCTCCACCAGGGGGCATCACCCACGACACCTTCCAGAAGGAGCTGATGTGCTTCGACCCGGACGGCGACCGCTGGACCCAGAAGGCCCCGATGACGACGGTGCGCGGGCTGCACTGCATGTGCACGGTGGGCGACCGGCTCTACGTCATCGGCGGGAACCACTTCCGCGGCACCAGCGACTACGACGACGTGCTCTCCTGCGAGTACTACTCGCCGGCGCTGGACGCCTGGACGCCCATCGCCGCCATGCTGCGCGGCCAGTCGGACGTGGGCGTGGCCGTGTTCGAGGCCAAGATCTACGTGGTGGGCGGCTACTCGTGGAACAACCGCTGCATGGTGGAGATCGTGCAGAAGTACGACCCCGAGCGCGACGAGTGGCACAAGGTGTTCGACCTGCCGGAGTCGCTGGGCGGGATCCGGGCCTGCACGCTCACCGTGTTCCCCCCCGAGGACCTCATGATGGGGGGCGGGGCCGGCTCGCCCTCGCGGGGGGAGTCGCCGCTCTCCGCCCCTTGAAAGGGGGGGGGGGGGGGGTTTAGGGGAGGGGGGTTGGTTACTTAGCGCTCGTGTCGTTCATTTCCGGTTCACCGCCCTGCCCGTCTGTGGTGGTACCTCTGGTCCTTAGCTAGGAGTCCTGAATGCTATGCTACTGTTAGCATCTGGTCCATAGCTAGGAGTCCTGAATGCTATGCTACTGTTAGCTCTGGTCCTTAGCCAGGAGTCCTGAATGCTATGCTACTGTTAGCATCTGGTCCATAGCCAGGAGTCCTGAATGCTATGCTACTGTTAGCATCTGGTCCATAGCCAGGAGTCCTGAATGCTATGCTACTGTTAGCTCTGGTCCTTAGCCAGGAGTCCTGAATGCTATGCTACTGTTAGCATCTGGTCCATAGCTAGGAGTCCTGCATGCTACTGTTAGCTCTGGTCCATAGCTAGGAGTCCTGAATTCTATGCTACTGTTAGCATCTGGTCCATAGCTAGGAGTCCTGAATGCTATGCTACTGTTAGCTCTGGTCCATAGCTAGGAGTCCTGAATGCTATGCTTCTGTTAGCATCTGGTCCATAGCTAGGAGTCATGAATGCTATGCTAATGTTAGCTCTGGTCCATAGCCAGGAGTCCTGAATGCTATGCTACTGTTAGCATCTGGTCCATAGCTAGGAGTCCTGAATGCTATGCTACTGTTAGCATCTGGTCCATAGCTAGGAGTCCTGAATGCTATGCTGGTCCGTGCTACTTTCAATTAATGAACATTTCTATTGAGCGGATCTGTAGAAGGTGCATCCAATGGAATATTTAACATGTCGGTAAAAAATAATTTTATTTTATTTTAGACGTGAGGCAGACTCTTTCCACTCCATGAAACCGTCTTTGTTATGGTGAGTAGCGAAAGTGTATTCTTTTTACTTTGTTCTAAAGACTAGAGGGTGCGTCAGATAATCCCACAGAGCTAAGAAGCCCTAACGCTGAGGACCAGAGCTAACGGTAGCATAGCGCTAAGGAGGACCAGAGCTAACGGTAGCATAGCGCTAAGGAGGACCAGAGCTAACGGTAGCATAGCGCTAAGGAGGACCAGAGCTAACGGTAGCATAGCGCTAAGGAGGACCAGAGCTAACGGTAGCATAGCGCTAAGGAGGACCAGAGCTAACGGTAGCATAGCACTAAGGAGGACCAGAGCTAATGGTAGCATAGCGCTAAGGAGGACCAGAGCTAACGGTAGCATAGCGCTAAGGAGGACTGAACACACACACACAAACCTATAGACATTGTTTGCACTTCCTCTCTGGACTACACTAAATCTGTAGGCTACTGCAATCCCCCCCCCCGACACACACACACACACACACACACACCGGATACCCCTCCTTCACCCCAAAGCTGTGCAGACCCCCCCGCCACTTCAGCCCAATAAACTTTCATCGTACGACAAATAGTGTAAATAACCAATCAGGCGCTGTTACGATCGGCAAGGACGTTTAGAGAGATTGTCTATTTTCTTTTCTTTCTTTTTTTTTTTGACAAAACCTTTTATTTAGTTTTTAGATTTGGAAAAAAAAGTTTGAAGACTTTTTTGGGGGTGAAAATTTTCCATTAGTGTTTAATGTGGTTTTAAGGCCCTATTTTCTTTCTTTTCTTTCTTTCACAAGCAAAAAGTCTATGAAAGTTTTGCCGAACCCAAAAATCGGCCCAAAGCAGGGCGTCCCAGGGTTACAGTGGTTGAATCCCCCCCCCCCCCCCCCCCCCCCCCCCCACACACACACACACAGCCCCCCCTCCCTCTGAAATACCGATATGATTTGACAACATAATTTCAACGTCAAACGTTGTCGGAATATAGTCGGTATATTTTGTCAGGAAGAAATAAACCTTGAACTTTGACCTTAAACGGGGGGAAAATAAAAAAAAACTGGGCGAACTTTGCAATTCAACTTTTCTACCTGATGTCCTGAAGGTTTTTGTTATTCTGTCTAGTTTCTGGTACCGGGGCCCCCTAGGGGGCGCTGTTGTTGGAAGACCCCGCTACGTTGAAGAGACTCCGCCCCCCCATTTGACCGCCTAGCGTCTTTACTGTCCCTACAACGTCCACCTTTGACCTCATGCACACACAGGCGGCCATCTTGCCTGTAGTTCCCACCTCGCTGGGCAAGATGGCCGCCCTGAGCATTAGGTCAATTATTACAGCAGAACACTGGGTTCCCAGACTGTGGGTCAACCACAGCAGAACACTGGGTTCCCAGACTGTGGGTCAACCACAGCAGAACACTGGGTTCCCAGACTGTGGGTCAACCACAGCAGAACACTGGGTTCCCAGACTGTGGGTCAACCACAGCAGAACACTGGGTTCCCAGACTGTGGGTCAACCACAGCAGAACACTGGGTTCCCAGACTGTGGGTCAACTACAGCAGAACACTGGGTTCCCAGACTGTGGGTCAACCACAGCAGAACACTGGGTTCCCAGACTGTGGGTCAACCACAGCAGAACACTGGGTTCCCAGACTGTGGGTCAACCACAGCAGAACACTGGGTTCCCAGACTGTGGGTCAACCACAGCAGAACACTGGGTTCCCAGACTGTGGGTCAACTGTGGGTCACAAACTGAGGTGGGATGTGGAATTCTGTCAGATTTTTGGCACTTCATGCCCGCTCACTGCAGACACTGCAGTCACTGCAGTCACTGCAGTCACTGCAGACACTGCAGACACTGCAGACACTGCAGACACTGCAGACACTGCAGACACTGCAGACGCTCCTGGAGTTTACACCTGGAGTTTACGCTCCTGACTGATCTGCAGCCTGATAAAGATCACGACGCGTCGTATCGCGCCGAAACGCGTTGTGATGTCACAGATCAGCTGACTGTCACCGCGCCGCAACAGACCACAACACCAGCCCCTCCCCCCTCCCGGGACTGGCTAATTAAATGCTCACGCAGCCGCCCCGCCCCCACCCCATTCCTCCTCCCCCAAAAACCTGAAAAGTTAGTTTTTAAATTAAAATAACCTCAGGGGTCGGCCTGTCGCCCCTGTCTCTCTCTCTCTCTGTCTCTCTCTCTCTCTCTCTCTCTCTATCTGTCTCTCTCTCTCTCTATCTGTCTCTCTCTCTGTCTCTCTCTCTCTCTCTCTCTCTCTCTCTCTCTCTCTCTCTCTCTCTCGATATCTCAGTTCCACTTTATTTCCTGCTATTGCTACAAAAAACTGTTAACGGAAGAAAAATAAATGTGTTTTTTCTAAAATTTAATAAAACCGGATTTTGAAATAAACGTTTTAAATGTTGTCCTTGTTACTGTACGCCTTCTTACTGTACGTCTTTTTACTGTATATTGTGTAATCTTCTAAATCCTGAGTTTTCTGAAATGCCTCATGTTTCTGTATCATTGGTTCTCAATATTTAACGATGTAACTATCCCTTACCCGTTCTGAAGATTATGAACACCAACTGACGTACAGTGTGGCTAATGCAATGTGATAGATCTAATAGATCTGACAGATCACATCACTGATTGGGAGGGGATTGTCCTGTTGTGTGTTGCAGTGCCGCAGCTGCAGGGTCCAGGCTACGAGCTTGTAGATCTGCTATTTTTCAAAAGCTAAAGCATAACATCACGGCTGAGGCCAGGATTCTTACGTCTCGCATCACGTGACGTTCGGGAGACTTTTTTTGTTTAGTTTTTGGTGTTTTTTTGTGTTGTGACGATGAGGTGCAGTGTGACCACAGTCACTGTCCATGGTGCTGATTCAACCCCACAGTCACTGTCCATGATGCTGATTCAACCCCACAGTCACTGTCCATGGTGCTGATTCAACCCCACAGTCACTGTCCATGGTGCTGATTCAACCCCACAGTCACTGTCCATGGTGCTGATTCAACCCCACAGTCACTGTCCATGGTGCTGATTCAACCCCACAGTCAATGTCCATGGTGCTGATTCAACCCCACAGTCACTGTCCATGATGCTGATTCAACCCCACAGTCACTGTCCATGATGCTGATTCAACCCCACAGTCACTGTCCATGGTGCTGATTCAACCCCACAGTCACTGTCCATGGTGACAATCTAGACGATGCAAGTTGGACATCCATGCCCCGCCCCCACCCGGCTATGCAATACCCGTTGTACCCGTGTCAGCGTACACGTTCCACCCATCTGTCCCTACTATGCCCATATATGGAGATCTGTCTCTCTGTCCCTTTATTCCATGGAGTTCTGTGTCAGGCATGCCCAAATATGGAGGGCCAGCTCCATATATGGAGCCTGGGCAGGGGCCTTAGCTGACCAGAGCCTGGAGAGAGGCCTTTTGTGGCGGTGCTGGACAACCGTGGGTCCGACGG
The DNA here is from genome assembly GCF_963924005.1 of Protomyctophum bolini. Lineage (NCBI taxonomy): Eukaryota > Metazoa > Chordata > Actinopteri > Myctophiformes > Myctophidae > Protomyctophum > Protomyctophum bolini. The sequence continues at coordinate 44,024,996 of NC_137874.1, forward strand.
ACTCGACACCGGGCACTGCACTCCAATGATTTACAGTGTCGAACACCTTTTGGAGGTCCAGCATGACCATGCCACAACTGACACAGCATGTGTCAGTTGACTGGGATGTTCTGAAGCATGTGTCAGTGGACTGGGAGGTTTGATGTTCTGACTCCCGTCTCGGTCCGGTGGGAAAAAAAGGCAAAGAGGGGGAAATGTAAAGTCCGCTGGTCTCAGGCTGTCTATGGGGACACAGATTCTGTCTATGTGTCTATGGGGACACAGATTATTAGAATGCAAATATATCAGATTCTTCTTTTTATTCAATGTTTTAATCATTTAATTTGATTGAATTAGTTGTTTGCTTGTTTAGAAGACTATGTTATTTTCTCAGCTGCTGTTGCTAGTCATGGCTGCCAGTTCCCACCTGATGTTGTGTTGGAGTTCAGACTGATCCAGACCGTACTGAATAACTGCCAGCTTGCATAATGTCTTGAGGCTAGGACTGAAGTCTAAGACATACAGGTCACCTGGTCTGTTGTCTGCTCCAAAGAGGATGATACGATCTCCCACCATGCAACAGCACATCTTATTCATCCCATGTGGGTGTTTCCCCTTGGGCTCAACCTTCTTCCAGGAGAAGGTCTCTGGACTGAATTTCCACACATCATTGAAGTTCAGTTTGAAGTTATTGCCACCAAATATGTACAGCTCTCCTTTGTAGGTAAAGGCTGAATGATCATAACGTCCTTCTGGAACAAGCTGTGGAGAACATGTGTTCGTCCACAGGTTGGTCTGTGTGTCAAACACTCCGATGGTGATGTAGCCCACATTATTGATGCCCCCAAATACAAACATCTTTGTTCCGATGATGGTGGCAGAGTGACGTTCTGTAGCAGGAGGTGGAGTTCCTCTGGTGTTAATTAAAGTCCAGACCATCGTGGTGGTGTCCATCTTGTAGATGTCATTAGTGCATCCAGTCTGGATGTGTCCTCCATGGATGAACATGACCTTCCCCAAGGCACAGGCTGAGTGGTACCTCCTCCCCTCTGGGACAGTCCCAGAAACCTCTGGTTTGAACCATATGTGGGCGTCGACATCAAAGGCATGAAGCACATTCTTATTGTACTTCCTTGTGCAGTAATTATCCCCTCCCCAGAGGTAGACGGTATATTCTATCAGCACAGCTGTGTGGCCGCAGCGCCTGGAGGGAACCACAAGGGGACGTTCTCCTGTTCCAGGGGTCACTGGGGTCAACTTCCTCCAGCATAAAGACTCTGCGTTGAAGACGTGTACTTCAATGTGATCTCTTCCCCACTGGTTTACGTCTCCTCCAAAGCAGTAGATCTCGTGTCCGACCACCACAGCAACCTGGTCCTCCCTATGTTCTCCTTCCAGATGTATCGTCCAGTGAAACATTTCACAGCAGCTCCACCGTCAACGAGTGTTGACAACTAGTTTACAGATGAACTGGTTAGATGAAAGGCAGCTGGTTTCCTCGTTGCAAGTCACTAACTTATGTCTAGTGTATCGGACAAGTCTTTTTAAAGAACGATTGCATGGTTGTGATGTCATTGCATGATTGTGTCATATGGTCATGCAATCTGATTGGCCATTTGCCAAAATAACCTATGTCAGTGCTATGATGTCAATCATCCATATTTGGGCATCTGCATGGAGTCAGAGAAAGAAACGCAGACAGGCAACACCCGGAACCGGACACACACACACACACACACACACACACACACACACACACACACACACACACACACACACACACACACACACGCGCTACAGCCGTACAGTGAGTCATCATGTCATGATAAGAGAGATGTTTACAAACTACAGTCAGTCAGTTACAACAACAACCGGCATTGACAGGACACTGCAATCCTGCAATTTTGTTTTTTTACCTGATTGCTGTCAGTGTTTTCTTATAGTTCACTTTCGAAAACTGCGCAAATAATTAGGCTAGTTCATTGCAGAGGGGCGGGCTGGCGGGGGCATCTTTATAATGTCTATGTTTTGTTTTGTTTTTGCCAGGGCGTGCGGATCTACAAGCTCACAATGCTCACGTCACAGTGGACTAAAACATAATGTATTTATTGAGTGACAGTTGCAGCCCGTCTCCACCAGAGGGCGACACACATCAAGGCAACAAGCCTCTGTCTGGACTCTTCACTGTCTGAGTTGCCATGTCTGCGGGATTTATATGCAACTTATTTTACTGTAAAGTTGCTTGCAAACTATTTAAAAAAAATACAATAACCTTGTTTCTAAAGTGTAGTTGTTTATTTGGTCTTGTTTCTAAAGTGTAGTTGTTTATTTGGTCTTGTTTCTAAAGTGTAGTTGTTTATTTGGTCTTGTTTCTAAAGTGTAGTAGTCTATTTGGTCTTGTTTCTAAAGTGTAGTTGTTTATTTGGTCTTGTTTCTAAAGTGTAGTTGTTTATTTGGTCTTGTTTCTAAAGTGTAGTTGTTTATTTGGTCTTGTTTCTAAAGTGTTAGTTGTTGATTTGGTCTTGTTTCTAAAGTTTAGTTGTTTATTTGGTCTTGTTTCTAAAGTGTTAGTTGTTGATTTGGTCTTGTTTCTAAAGTTTAGTTGTTGATTTGGTCTTGTTTCTAAAGTGTAGTTGTTTTTTCTGAGAGTCTAAATCAGTGGTTCCCAAACTTTTGGGAACTTTTTGGACCCCAAATATGACACTATAATTAGCCCACAGACCCCCATTAGAAAATACATGCCAGGGACAAGATTTTTACGGCTCTAGCAGTGATTTCCTCAACCCGTTTAATTTCATGGACCCCCAGTCTGACATGCATTAGTCTACGGACCCCCATTTAATGGAATTTCTATCTCTGGGACCCCAATTTATATTGTAAAATCAATGTTCATTTAACTCGAAACTATAATTTAGCTGGGGACCCCCTGGAACTCCCTCAAGGGCCCCTGGGGGTCCCCGGACCCCACTTTAAGAACCACTGGAATAAATAATGGTCCTTGAAAAGGCCCTTACGTTTCCACAGACCTGCTTTGCTTACTTATATTCCTCTCACACAGACGACGTGGCAACCCTAGTGTTGTGTGTGTGTCTGTCAGTTAGCATCAGGTGGCTAACAGTCTGTGCTAGCTGCTCCTTCTACAAACATACTGTCTTCAGAATGAGGAAGACATTCATCTAAAAACACACACTTTATAGAAACCACAACACAGACAGACGCTAAAAGACTCAGAGACCTAAAGGAGTGCAACACTTTGGACTTTATTTTCATGGTTTTTGGACAAACTGGACACAAACAGAGAGACAAGATAGCATTATAACACAGCTAGCACTGTTTCACTGTGTGTGTGTATGTATGCTAGGCTATAGGCTAGGCTAGCTCTGTTACACTGTGTGTGTATGTAGGCTAGGCTAGGCTAGGCTAGCTCAACCCTTAACGTCATGGGGAGTGACGTTTCGGTTTAAAATAACATTTCTTTTAGACTTCATCGCTGTCGGTTTGGGTGGATTTATTCATTAAAACGTCTGGACCCACACGCACGGGGCGCGTGCATGTGCACACACATGCATGTATAGTGCTGTGTGTGACTGTGTGTGTGTTAGCAGGTTCGCTAACCGCCACTGGTTTGATTTAAATCAGAGTTTATTATAGTTTGTATTATTTTCGTTATTAAGGATCTATAAAAGTGTGTTTTCGTCGTCATGGACGAGGAGGACGTGAGTTCTGATACCGAGGAGTTCTACGATGCTCCAGAAGACGTCCACTTCAGTCCCTCACCTAAAGGGTGAGAACAGTATTTATATTATAATGTTAACACTTCAGTCCTTCACCTAAAGGGTGAGAAATGAGAATAATATTTATATTATTATAATAACACTTCAGTCCCTCACCTAAAGGTCTGCTAAATGCCTAAATTGTAAATTGTAAATTGGGTGAGAACTAATAATATGTATTAATATTTATATTATAATGTTAACACTTCACTCCTCCTGAAGGGTAAGAATGATGTGTTATTTATGTCTGACGTCACTCCTTCTCCTGAAGTGTAATAATGTTGTATGATATTTAATGTTCAGAGGAGGACATCAGCTGTTGATTCATGTGATCTGTTTATGATGTCTGTCTGTCTGACAAACTGTCTGTCTGTCTGTCTGTCTGTCTGTCTGTCTAACAAACTGTCTGTCTGTCTGACAATTAATCTGTCTGTCTGTCTGTCTGTCTGTCTGTCTGTCTGTCTGTCTGTCTGTCTGTCTTTCGGTTTAACAAACTGTCTGTCTGTCTGTCACCAATGTGTCTGTCTTAGTGACTTTTCATCAAATCAAAACTAACCTTTGTGTGTGTGTGTGTGTGTGTGTGTGTGTGTGTGTGTGTGCACGTGCACATGTCACCAATTTGTCTTGCTTAGTGGTTTTAATCTAATCTAACTGTTTGTGTGCGTATGCACGTGCGCGTGTCCTTGCGTGTGTGTGTGCTTGCGCGTGCACGTGTGTGTGTGTGTGTGTGTGTGTGTGTGTGTGTGTGTGTGTGTGCGTGTACGTGTGTGTGTGTGTGCGCGCGTGTGTTTGTTAAATGGGTTAAGCGTCGTACGAAGCCAACTCTTGTCGTGACAAATCATGACAACACACACAATATTTTGGACCAAACAAATAATTACAAAGAAGAAAAACAACAAAGAAAGTGTCGTAACCTAGTGCCGTTTTCTTTCTACTTTATAATTCTTTGTTCGGCCCGAAAAATTGTGTGCGTTGTCATCATTTGTCACGACAAGAGTTGGCTTCGTGCGACGCTTAAAAGGTCTTTAAATAAATACGTTTTGAAATGCCTATTGGAAAAATGCATTGGGATTCATTTCCTGGGCCACTCGTCGTTCTGAAAGGGGGCGGGACTGCGACGCTCTATATACTGTACTGATATAGACCTAATTGATTTTGTTAAATCTTTTTGAATAGGAATGTTTTCAGAAACCTTATAGGTTAGGTTTTAGCCTACTAAACCCATTCTGTACGGGAACCCCTTTGGGTGTTTTTTTTAACTAAGCATCATGTTATACTTTAGCTATTGAAAAATAGCAGATCTACAAGCTCGTAGCGCGCCACCGAGTGGCGCGCTACAAGCTTGTAGGTCTGCTATTTTTGAAAAATCGTAAAAAAATTGTGGCACAAATCTTTGAATATATATATATTCTTTCAGAGCGAACCTTTTTTTTATTTCGACGTCAGGCCCAACGTCCTGGACTCAGGGCAACAGCCCGGCTGTAAACGATCTGAAATCCCTTCGTTTTGGAGAGTTTTCTAGTAATAGTACAACATAAACATTACAGAGACTTTTATAGTTGTTACTGTACAACACTTTAAAACACTTGCACACATTGCCTAAAATAGCTCTTATCTGCGCCGCCCCATCCATCCAGTTATCCAGTCATTTTTGGGGCTCTTGACATGACATAGTTTGAGAACCACTGATATAGAAACATAGAGATTTGAGTTAAAAACGTTGTGTGTGTTCAAAGATTTTGCTCCACATTTTCCCGATTCTTTTTCAAAAATAGCAGATCTACAAGCTCGTAGCGCGGCTGCGCGGCACGTCTCGGTGCCGCGCTACGAGCTTGTAGATCTGCAAACTATAGTTGAACTATTCAAAAAATGTTTTGCAAAGAAGTTTAGGAATAAGGGGTTTAGCGGTGACAAATGGAGCCCTATGACTAAAACTAAATTTGCTGCCAAAAACAATACTTTCAGTGTGTGTGTGTGTGTGTGTGTTTGTGTGTGCACACTGTGCGCGTGCACAGTGTGTAAAGTGAGTGCCACCGTACTGAAGTCACATGTTGTTTATGATGTGAGAACACACAGGTCAATATTTGTGCACGCTTCGCTTCTCTGTCGGTAGGAGGGAGAGAGCCTAGTCAGCGCTGTGTGTGTGTTTGTGTGTGCACGCGTGCGACGTGTGTGTGTGTGTGTGTGTGTGTGTGTGTGTGTGTCATGGTGAAAGTGACCTTGCTTGCTACAGTTCAGTTGAAGTGTTTCCAGAGCTCTACCTGAACACTAAATTAAATGTCTCTAAATGTCTCCAAATGGCCAGCAGTCAGTGCCAGTCGGTCACCATTAAAGTCACCTTTTATTTTTTTGCAAAAAAGAAAAGATGTTAATGACGTTTAGAGGATCTAGAACCCTTTCCTTGGGGGTCTTTATGTGTGTAATAATGTGTGGTTTAGATATCTTACATTTTAGCAGTGAGCCCAGTGTCTCTGACGTCTCTTCCGCCGTAGTCTGAAAACCCACCTTTTCATGGCCCATAGCACCCCTCAGACCCACCTTTTCAGACCCACCTTTTCATGGCCCATAGCACCCCTCAGACCCACCTTTTCAGACCCACCTTTTCATGGCCCATAGCACCCCTTAGACCCACCTTTTCAGACCCACCTTTTCATGGCCCATAGCAACCCTTAGATAGCACTTTTATTTTTACTTAGATAGCATTTGATACAGACTTATAGCATGTTATGTGGACAGCACTATAATTGCATTGTATGTAGTCATAGCACGTCATAGTACATAATGTATAGGATAGTATAGTTTATATGTATAGTTTTCATGATATAGATATTCCACTGTTACGTTCTTAGCTTACGCATGTTTCATGATACATGCTTTTTATATACATGTGATGTATTCCCATGCTTTTTTTTGTGGTTCTTGCTTAATGTAAGTCACACATAAAGACCCTCAGGAAAGTGTTCTAAACCACACATTATTACACACAAAGACCCCCGGGAAAGTGTTCTAAATCTTCTAAACGTCATTAACATATTTATTTTTGCAAAAAGGCTGAGGTTTCCCTTTAAGACTTACATCCACCTTCACTAGGCGTTGGCCGGCCGCCAGCTTGGCAGCGTAGAAGAAGAATTAGCTTAATTAGGCTAATTAAATGTTTCAACGTTGCATTTATTTTACCCCGATGTCAGCGACTCTACTGTACGTATATACCGCCAGAGGGGCGGGGCTACAGCAATGCCCGATGACGTCACAAAGTGGAGCTTTTCTTTTTTTTTTAATATATATTTTGTTATCCCACGATTTTGTAACCCATTTTTCACCCCTGTGTCAATCATCTAATGTGATCCTGGGCTCTACACACCCTCCGCCAACCTAGTCCCCATATATGGGGGACAAGGGGAGACCAACCTAGTCCCCATATATGGGGGACAAGGGGAGACCAACCTAGTCCCCATATATGGGGGACATGGGGAGACCAACCTAGTCCCCATATATGGGGGACAAGGGGAGACCAACCTAGTCCCCATATATGGGGGACAAGGGGAGACCTACCTAGTCCACATATATGGGGGACAAGGGGAGACCAACCTAGTCCCCATATATGGGGGACAAGGGGAGACCAACCTAGTCCCCATATATGGGGGACAAGGGGAGAGCAACGGACTTGAACTCATGCTTCCTTCATGCCTGAGTGTCCAAGTTGCTCCTTTACACCTGACAGGGGGGAGTTTCCCTGGTTGGACGTAGCGCGTGGAAGGAACACGTTATTCCAACCAGTTCCTTTCCCCTCCATCAGGCGCCCCGGCTGGCCAGGGGGAGGCAGTATAGAGACCAGTTCCTTTCCCCTCCATCAGGCGCCCCGGCTGGCCAGGGGGAGGCAGTATAGAGACCAGTTCCTTTCCCCTCCATCAGGCGCCCCGGCTGGCCAGGGGGAGGCAGTATAGAGACCAGTTCCTTTCCCCTCCATCAGGCGCCCCGGCTGGCCAGGGGGAGGCAGTTTAGAGACCAGGATTACTGCATGTTTTTTTGTGAGGGTACCTACCCTAGTAGAGTGGAGCTTTTCTATGTCCATCTTTTAGTGTACGTTGTTGTTCAACACAAACAACACATACATGGATGGAGAATGCTACGTCATTCTCTGAGCAAAGAGACAGTGTGTCTGTTTTACGTCATGATGATTTAAATGGTAAACGGTGCATTTAGATAGCGCCTTTATCCAAGGCACTTTACATAGATTGTGCATCAATTCACCCATTCACACACACACACACACACACACACACACACACATTCATACACCGATGGCGGCAGAAACCATGCAAGTCACTAGCCAGCACATCAGGAGAAATTTGGGGTTCAGTGTCTTGCTCAAGGACACAATGACTCTGTATGTTGGTGATGTACGATGATAAGAGCGCCCCTCACTTCACAGGGGTGTTATTTTTGTTTGTTTTAAAAACGCCATTGACAATAAAGATAAATGAATGTTTGTTTTACATCACCAAATCGGCACGAGTTAGACCTTAATACATTAGCGCCCCTCACTTCACACGGGTCACGGGTGTGATTTCTTTTTTTTATGATACAAGGAAAGGAATTAAATTGTTCATGTCAAACGTGTTCTAAACTGTTTGTTTTCTCTCTTGTCTTTTTCCTTTTTTCCAGGTCACCTGCAAAGTTTGTCATTCCATGCAGTCAGCTGACTCAGGTGCGTTGATTAGATAGCAGTGTGTTGAACAAAGAACAGAACAATATCATCTACTGAGACCCGGACTCCAGATTCTACCAATGTCTTCTAAATACTGACCGTTTTCTGAAAAAAACCCCCCCCTCTTTTTCTATGTCAGTAGTTCTAAAAATATTTCACGGAAATCAAGGACCGCCAGAATTATTATTCTATAATTATTATTATAGTTCTGAATATATGTAGTTCCAGGGACCCCCCAGATGCAAAGATTTGAGTCGCTCTGAGAGAATATATATCCAAAGATTTGCGCCACATTTTCACGATTTTTCAAGAAATAGCACAATCTACAAGCTTGTAGATCTGCTTTTTTTTCAACAGAAGTGAACCTTTCAAGGCTGTTTTCTCAACGCGCTGTTTCTCTGCAAGACATTATACTCTATAAGCCATATCTCCAAAACCGGAGGGTCAAACTGAACAACCAATATGTCAATTTGAAGCTATGATTCCCTACTTTCACGTGACATTAAAGAAAAGACTTATCCACGGCTACGAAACGGGTACATTTGAGCTTGTAGATCTGCTACTTTTTTATGCTTTTTGAATTTGAATCCTGACGAGTAACGTTTTGCGAACATGCTATGAGGTTTCCACTAGGACTTGATTGATTTTGAATAATTTAATTGCAGAAACAATAACGCGGTTAAAACACATTCTTTATTAATTAATTTCAATGCCTCAAAATTAATTAATTAATAACATTTTTTTAAATCGAGTACCCAGCCCTATAGTTTCCACTCCAGACCAGGATCCAACTCAACCAGATCTCCCAGCAATATTTGATATTTAGATATTGATAGATTAAGCCCCTGTGGTGGTTCTGCTAGTTGAAACATATTATTGTCACACCAGCTGACTCTCACATTTCTCTACGGTTCCGTCCTGAAGGAACATGACCCTGGTGAACCCAGGGTGTTTTACAGAACTGTGACTCAGCCAGAAGCAGACAGACTGGTTTAACGTTTGTTGACTAATGGGGAAAAAACCAGCCTACAGTCTTTTAACCTATAGATGAAAACATTGTACTGAAGGAATGCTGAGGCACTCGCAACTGTGTTTATGCTTTGAAGACATTTTTTGTCACTGCTAAACCCCTTATCCCTGAACTTCTTTGCCTTTTTTTTCTTTTTTTTAATAATTTTGCTAAACATTTTTGAATTGTTAAAATGTGACCAGATTTGACTGAGAGACTTCCATCGCGCAAATTACAGCTTTTTTACCAGAGGAGAAAAACTTATTTTTATTTTTATTTTTTCAAAATTAGTTAATAGCCCAGGCAGACTCGTCACATACTAGAGCATGTCAGAGCTGAAATCGACATGTAAATATGAAATAAATGCCCAAACATGTAGCTAGGTGTAATGTTAGAGACCACAGAAGACATGTAAATATGAAATAAATGCCCAAACATGTAGCTAGGTGTAATGTTAGAGACCACAGAAGACATGTAAATATGAAATAAATGCCCAAACATGTAGCTAGGTGTAATGTTAGAGACCACAGAAGACATGTAAATATGAAATAAATGCCCAAACATGTAGCTAGGTGTAATGTTAGAGTCCACAGAAGACATGTAAATATGAAATAAATGCCCAAACATGTAGCTAGGTGTAATGTTAGAGACCACAGAAGACATGTAAATATGAAATAAATGCCCAAACATGTAGCTATAGGTGTAATGTTTGAGTCCACAGAAGTGAACCTTTTCAAGCCTGTTTTCTCAACTCGCTGTTTTCTGCAAGACATTACTCTATACGCCATATCTCCAAAACTGGTGGGTCAAACTGAACAACCAAATACGTAAATTTGAAGCTATGATTCCCTGCTTTCATATGACATGAAAAAAACGAAAATTCAAAAAAATCCAATGGCAGTCCCTCAGTCAAATTTAGTCACAAATGGTAGTAAAAAAAGGCAAAGACGTTTAGGGATAAGGGGGACTCTGAGCCCTCAGTCTCAGAGTCTCTGACTTGCTTGTCTTTGTTGTGATGGTCGGACAAGAAGTGTGATTGTAAATGTGAAGCCTGTGTGGTTCCGTCTACCTCCAACCACAACAACGAGAATAATACCTCGTTACGTTGAATTTGACATGGATAGCAAACTATTAAAGGGCCACTTCACCCCTTTTGCAACCAGATTAAAACTTTCCTGGGGTTTTTATGTGGGTATTTTGTGTTTTTTAGATATTTTAGTATTTCAAAGTGTCCATGATGTCATGAACACTCGGCTCACTTACTTCCTGGACTACATGTTGTCTCAGTAAGACAGCCCCTCCCCCTATCCACAAGGAGGAGCAGTGCACCAAACATTATGGGAATTGTAGTCAAGGAAGGAAGTGAGCCCAGTGTCCATGACATCATGGACACTTTGAAATAGTAAAATATCTACATTCACATATTACCCACATAAAAAACCCCAGGAAAGTGGGGTGTCCCTAATAATAATAATAAGTAATGTTGGAACTAAAACCATAAGAAAACCAAGAGAGAAGAATCGTTTTATTTCCACAAAAACAAGACTCATTGTGACCTCATTGTGACCCCACCGTATGACCTAATGACCTCATGTTGACCTCTGACCCCTCAGAAATGTGTGAGTCCAGCAGCAGAGGCTGCGGTCGGACCTGCAGCTCCGTCCGACGCTCCTCATCCTGACGACTCGCTCCAGGTGGGTCTGGTCTACCTTTATTTTATTTATGTATTTATTGACGGGGACAAAGCTCATTAAAGAACAACTTTAGTTTCTTTCAACCAAGGTTCATGTTTTAGGTTATTATTAGAGAAAGTAAAAGATGAGTGTTAAATTTTCTTCATTTGCTGCTTTCTTTCATTTTAGGGATTTTAGCGGTTTTTGACAGGGGGGCGGGGGCATTCGAGCATGGGGCTAAATATGTATTTTTTTACAAAATATTATGGCGATTTATTATTTTATTATTTATTATAGTCCTACTAGACCCCAATAAATTACATCTAGCCACAAAAGATCACAGGATCTACTGAATGTGAAGGTAGCCTACTGGGGGAAGCCACACTGTGTATAGGCTCAATATGTCAGTTTGACACATTCAGTAGATCTCGTGATCTTTTGTGGCCAGATGTCATTTCTTGGGGTCTAGTAGGACTATAGTAAATAATAAAAAAAATAATCGCTATAACATTTTGTAAAGAAATACATATTTAGCCCCATGCTCGAATGCCCCCGCCCCCTGTCAAAAACAGCTAAAATACCTAAAACGAAAGAAAGCAGCAAATGAAGAAAAATTCATCTTTTACTTTCTCTAATAACCTAAAACGTGAACCGTGGTTGAAAAAAACCGAAAGTTGTCCTTTAATCAACATCAGTTTTCACATCAATGTAAACGGGCCAGAGTTAGCCATTTTTTTTGGCAAAGCGAGCAGGCCGGCAGTGGAAGACCTTAAAGGCGCAGTGAAACGGAAATGGTGAACAACATGAAAATGGTGTTTCCACATGAAACACCGGTCTGAAGTTTCTGAACCAATCAGAGTGTCGCATCCCTTCAGGCGATGGGACGGTAGCTAGGGACGGTGGCTAATGCTATGCGCAACAGCGTGGTGTTGTTTGTTTATAAATCAGACGGTCGCCCAGCACAACCAGTTTACTGTTATGTGGCTTATTTCTACCCTATAATGTTTTCAGAAACATATTTTAGCGTGATGATTAAGTTGAAACCGAGTAATACACTGTCTGAATGTTATCTTGAATGGAAATAAAAACGGAGTAATCTGTAATCAGAAGCAGCTGTGTTGCATGGATGCGCAGACATGGGGAATTAAACATGTGAGCTTCATTTGTATTGGCTTTTATCGATGTGTATCTCTACACGTCATCACGCAGCACGTTTTCGTTTTAATAAATAAATAATACAATCGTTTTTATGGACCTTTGATATAAAAACACACAGAAATGAGAATTTTCCCATTTTTTTGGCATCCATTGTTAGGTATGCCCATATGATGACCACGGATATGGTCTAGAAGTGTGAAAAACGTATTTTTCATTTCACTGCGCCTTTAACTAAATGCATTTGAAATTCAATACAAAGGGTACTTTTCACGATTCCAATTCAAAAATAGCAAACACGCCAGACATTAGCCAGATATTATCCCTTACATAAAGGAGGTGAATTATCTCCCTACAACGACCACCTAGCCAGACATTATCCCTTACATAAAGGAGGTGAATTATCTCCCTACAACGACCACCTAGCCAGACATTATCCCTTACATAAAGGAGGTGAATTATCTCCCTACAACGACCAGCTAGCCAGACATTATCCCTTACATAAAGGAGGTGAATTATCTCCCTACAACGACCAGCTAGCCAGACATTATCCCTTACATAAAGGAGGTGAATTATCTCCCTACAACGACCACCTAGCCAGACATTATCCCTTACATAAAGGAGGTGAATTATCTCCCTACAACGACCACCTAGCCAGACATTATCCCTTACATAAAGGAGGTGAATTATCTCCCTACAACGACCACCTAGCCAGACATTATCCCTTACATAAAGGAGGTTAATTATCTCCCTACAACGACCACCAAGCCAGACATTATCCCTTACATAAAGGAGGTGAATTATCTCCCTACAACGACCACCTAGCCAGACATTATCCCTTACATAAAGGAGGTGAATTATCTCCCTACAACGACCACCTAGCCAGACATTATCCCTTACATAAAGGAGGTGAATTATCTCCCTACAACGACCACCTAGCCAGACATTATCCCTTACATAAAGGAGGTGAATTATCTCCCTACAACGACCACCTAGTCAGACATTATCCCTTACATAAAGGAGGTGAATTATCTCCCTACAACGACCACCTAGCCAGACATTATCCCTTACATAAAGGAGGTGAATTATCTCCCTACAACGACCACCTAGCCAGACATTATCCCTTACATAAAGGAGGTGAATTATCTCCCTACAACGACCACCTAGCCAGACATTATCCCTTACATAAAGGAGGTGAATTATCTCTTAACCCTTCATGTTCTCTCTCTCCAGATCATCGACAGCATCATCCAGGAGAGCCAGAAAGGGGGCGGGGACGACGAGGAGGAGGGGGGCGTGGCCCAGCTGTTGGAACAGCTCACCGTGGAGGCGGGGCCAAAGCACCGCGGCCACGCCCACCACCACCACCACCAGCACAGTGAAGCCCCGCCCCCACGTGTTCCCATAGAGCCCGCGCCCACGCCGCCCCCTGCTGGCGAACACGGTAAATGTTTTATAATGTATACAACCCGCTCTGGTGTTTTAAGCATTACGTTATACATACTGTATACAACCCGCTCTGGTGTTTTAAGCATTACGTTATACATACTGTATACAACCCGCTCTGGTGTTTTAAGCATTACGTTATACATACTGTATACAACCCGCTCTGGTGTTTTAAGCATTACGTTATACATACTGTATACAACCCGCTCTGGTGTTTTAAGCATTACGTTATACATACTGTATACAACCCGCTCTGGTGTTTTAAGCATTACGTTATACATACTGTATACAACCCGCTCTGGTGTTTTAAGCATTACGTTATACTTATATAGAAGATTTTAAAAAATAAAAAAATTAAGAATAAAAAAAATAAAAATATATTTTTGCTAAAAAAACATTAACAAAAGAGAACAAAAAAAACTTAAAGGAAAAAAAAGCTCTGTGTGTTTGTGTGTGTGTTTGTGTTTGTGTGTGATTGTGTGTGTTTGGGTGTGTTTGTGTGTGTTTGTGTGTGTGTCAGATTGCCACAACAGCTGCGTTCGCTTCCCGCGTTCACGTGTCTTATATATATATATATATATAGATTCTATATACTGTCTTTACCTCTACCTTTGTACCTGCTCTAACCCGTCTACAGACGGTCTGGTGGACGGCTCAGACGCAGCCACGCAGAAACAGCTTAACGGAGCACAGGAACCCTCGGACCACCCCCACCCCGTGGTGGTCCAGCCCCCCGACATCACCAGCACCCTGGGGGGGTCGTCCAGGGGTCTGCCCCCCAGCGAGGAGACCCAGACGAGGTCCGCCGATCTCTTACAGCAGGTAGGCGGAGCGAGTGTAAAATCATTTGTCATTGCGACGGCATCAAAGTCCGCGAAAATACATTTTAGTCGACTGTAGATCTGAGTAGGTTGTGACATGGCAACACCCCGAGCGGGGGGGGGGGGGGGGGGGGGGGCATTTAGGACCATTAAATCGGAAGCACATTTCGAGACGCACCAGGAGCCATCTTGGATGTTGCTAGAAGTAGCTAGATGTAGCCAAAAACACTCCCGAGGTGATTGACAACAACGGGAAAGTTGCCCAACAGGCGCTCCCAGCCTGTGGAGCGGTGCTCCCAGCCTGTGGAGCGATGCTCCCAGCCCGTGGAGCGGCGCTCCCAGCCTGTGGAGCGGCGCTCCCAGCCCGTGGAGCGGCGCTCCCAGCCTGTGGAGCGGCGCTCCCAGCCCGTGGAGCGGCGCTCCCAGCCCGTGGAGCGGCGCTCCCAGCCCGTGGAGCGGCGCTCCCAGCCTGTGGAGCGGCGCTCCCAGCCCGTGGAGCGGCGCTCCCAGCCTGTGGAGCGGCGCTCCCAGCCCGTGGAGCGGCGCTCCCAGCCCGTGGAGCGGCGCTCCCAGCCCGTGGAGCGGCGCTCCCAGCCCGTGGAGCGGCGCTCCCAGCCCGTGGAGCGGCGCTCCCAGCCCGTGGAGCGGTGCTCCCAGCCCGTGGAGCGGTGCTCCCAGCCCGTGGAGCGGTGCTCCCAGCCCGTGGAGCGGTGCTCCCAGCCCGTGGAGCGGCGCTCCCAGCCCGTGGAGCGGCGCTCCCAGCCCGTGGAGCGGCGCTCCCAGCCTGTGGAGCGGCGCTCCCAGCCTGTGGAGCGGCGCTCCCAGCCTGTGGAGCGGTGCTCCCAGCCTGTGGAGCGGCGCTCCCTCCCAGCCTGTAGAGCGGTGCTCCCAGCCTGTGGAGCGGCGCTCCCAGCCTGTGGAGCGGCGCTCCCAGCCTGTGGAGCGGTGCTCCCAGCCTGTGGAGCGGTGCTCCCAGCCTGTGGAGCGGTGCTCCCAGCCTGTGGAGCGGTGCTCCCAGCCCGTGGAGCGGTGCTCCCAGCCCGTGGAGTAACTCAAATCTTTGCTTCTGAGAGGTCCCTGGAACAACATATTTTCAGATGGGTGGTCGGTGGCCAATTACAGATAATAATTTCTGGGGGTCCTTGACATGAAATAGTTTGAGCACCACTGAGCCATAGAAACATAGGTTAGTCTAATTGATTAGACAGAGCACTAACGAGCACCGAACAGGTTTGACACTTTCATGGCCCAATCAGTCAACTCGATCAACTCACAGCCAGCCAATCAGAAGTTAAAGGGATCAATTACAAAGTGATTAGTTGCATCGTTAACCCTTTGCCCCTCCCCCACCAGGTTCCCCGCCTGTCGGACCCGCCCTGCGCAGACGAAGACGAAGACGAAGACGAAGACGGGACGTCCTCGGGTCCGACCAAGCCCCCCCGACACTTCCCCCTGGAGTCAGACGACAGGTTAGGCCTGTCTCACAATGATTACAATTTACAATTTAGGCATTTAGCAGACGCTCTTAATCCAGAGCGACTTACATTAAGCAAGAACAAAAGCATGGGAATACATCACATAAAAACATTCATCATGAAACATGCGTAAGCTAAGAAAGTAACAGTGGAATATCTATATAATGAAATTTATACGTATAAACTTTACATATATACTACTATGCTATACATATGTACTATGGCGTGCTATGACTATATACAATGCAATTCTAGTGCTGTCTACATAACATGCTATAAGTCTGTTTCAAATGCTATCTAATGACATCATCATCGCCCTAATCGCCCTAATCGCTTATACATTTTTGTATAATCGTTTCCACGTCTGAGAAACGTCATTAAAGGACCACTTCACCACTTTTCAACCTATCTTCATATAATAGGTCCTCACTAATAATCATGAAAAAATGGCGCAATTATTTTCTACTCGGTCTGTGTCTCATATAGGAGGGCTGTGGGCAGTTCAGAAACCGTCTTCCAGTGACATCATTAGGCAGATATGTTTTTAAACAAGATATTTTTTTACAAAAAAAATTAGATTTTCATTATCGTGAAAATGATGGCTTCGCAGGGTTCATGACTAGAAAGCCTGCAGTTTCTATAAACTTGTATTCCCCATCGATGATGTTACTGGAAGACGGTTTCTGAACTGCCCACAGCCCTCCTATGAGACACAGACTGAGTAGAAAGAAATTGCGCCATTTTTTCCATGATTATAAGTGAGGACCTATTATATGAAGATAGGTTGTGAAGTGGTCCTTTAAGATTTTGATAATCTTTTTGCTTCATTCCAGCGCCTACAGCCCAGACGCCCCTATGCCCCCCCTCCTTCGCCACCTCATCACGGAGGCGGAGCCGGACATCGTGGCGAGCACCAAGAAGACTCCGCCCACGCGCCCGCCCCCTCCGGGAGGCGGAGCCCCGCCCCCCAGGCCGCCTCCCCCTCCCTCCTGGCGGACGCTCTCCGCCAAGAAGTCACATGACTCCATGAGGCTGACCGGACTGACGGACGGTACGCACACACACGCACACACACACACAAACACACACATGCTGCACGATTAACTCTATGATTGCGGCTAGCTGTTAGCATAAACCCCAGTTCCCAGTGCCAGCATACGCATCCACTATAACCCATTCTGACCTGAGATCAGATTCTATAAATGTCTTCTACATCCTGACAGTTTTCTATGTCAGTCGTTCTTCGATTTTTTTCACTTCACAGGGGTGTGATTTTTATTATTATTACAGTAGTAGTATTTCATACGGTATATAGTATGTACATGTCGCTATAGGCCTTATTTTGTGAATATTTAGTTGTTCAGGTCCATGCCTTCCCTAAAGTTCTCTCTGGTGGGCGCATGCTGCATTCAATAAACAATTACTGACAAACTGTACATGGGATCAACATGTACTGTTTTCCTCCTAAAAGTAGACATTCAGGGCTTTCATTCGGTGTATAGGATATTATTTGTGTTCATTTTTATATCTGTTTTTTAAGTGGTGCAACCACTTCTACATCCAGCTTTGTCCGTGTACCTGCCTGTGTGTGTGTGTACCTGTGTCTATGAGCCTGAGTAGTTACTTATTTATACCAGAAGGGGGCGCCAGAAACAGAGAGAGGGGTAGTGCTGTGTCTCTAATGAGAGAGAGAGAGAGAGAGAGAGAGAGAGAGAGAGAGAGAGAGGGGGGGGGGGGGGGGGGGGGGATTGCACCACTTGGTTCACACAGGTGTGATTTTTTAATTGAGTTAGGTTTTCTTTTGATGTATGCGGTGTGATTCTCGCTATAAGAGAACGTTTTGCCGTGGGCCCCGAAAACGTCCGTTCGCTCAATGTTAATCTCTTAGCACAGCCTAAGACTGCCTTGCAGAATAGCCTAGCAGCAAGTGAGTTAAAGGCGCAGTGAAACGGAAATGGTGAACAACATGAAAATGGTGTTTCCACATGAAACACCGGTCTGAAGTTTCTGAACCAATCGGAGTGTCGCATCCCTTCAGGCGATGGGACGGTAGCTAGGGACGGTAGCTATGCTATGCGCTACAGCGTGGTATGTGTTTGTTTACAAATCAGACGGTCGCCCAGCACAACCAGTTTACTGTTATGTGGCTTATTTCTACCCTATAATGTTTTCAGAAACATATTTTAGCGTGATGATTAAGTTTTCGTTTTAATAAATAAATAATACAATCGTTTTTATGGACCTTTGATATAAAAACACACAGAAATGAGAATTTTCCCATTTTTTTGGCATCCATTGTTAGGTATGCCCATATGATGACCACGGATATGGTCTAAAAGTGTGAAAAACGTCTTTTTCATTTCACTGCACCTTTAAACTCGTTGTACTTTGGTCCTCCGACCACCAGATGGCGGTGTGGAGTCCCTGGAGGCTCCGTCGGGCCTGCTCTCTCCCACCAGCACGGTGCGGAGCATCACCAAGGAGCTGCAGCACTCGCTGGACCTCGCTAGCGCCACCAGCGGGGAGAAGATGGTCACTGCACAGGTCAGTCAGTGCTCTGTTCTGCACCAGTGGTGACTTCGTCGATTAACCCATTCTGACCCGAGATCAGATTCATACGAGGTTTTCCACTGGACACACACTGGTCTGATTAACCCATTCTGACCTGAGATCAGATTCTAAAAATGTCAGTCGTTCTTCGATTTTTCAAAAATAGCAGACCTACAAGCTCGTAGCGCGCCACTCGGTGGCGCGCTACGAGCTTGTAGATCTGCTATTTTTCAATAGCTAAAGCACAACATGATGCTAACACCAAAATGGGTTAAAACTTTGGCGAAAAATGTCCCGTCGACGACTACCTTTCCAAACTAAAATGGAAACTAAATGAAAACTTTAAGCCATGACGACTAAAACTATAAGACTAAATAATACTGGCGATTTCGTCGACAAATAAACATGTCAGGAAGGGACTAGTGGTCGAGGGATCCAGTGTCAAGTCATTCTACACTACGCGTGGCGAGACTTGTAGATCGGCTATTTTCAGCAGTTGCAAAATCAGTCATTACGACTATGACAAAAAATATGTTTTTGTGTGTGAGTGTGCGTGTGTGTGTGTGTCTGTGTGTGTGTCTGTGTGTGTGCGCGCCTGTGTGCGTGTGTGTGTGTGTCCTTGCGCGTGTTTGTGTGTGTGCGCGCCTGTGTGTCCGTGTGTGTGTGTGTGTGTGTGCGTGCGTGCGTGCGCGCCCTTCAGGAGAGCGAGGGGGAGGACCAGGGCTCGGCAGACGGAGGAGCAGACACGCCCGGGTCTCAGAGACCGCGCTCCGACTCTGGCAGAGAGCTGACTGACGAGGTACTGACACACCTGTTATCACTGACGAGGTGAGGTACTGACACACCTGTTATCACTGACGAGGTACTGACACCTGTTATCACTGACGAGGTACTGACACACCTGTTATCACTGACCTCTACATGGAATTAGGTATGACACATCTTGGCCGATATCGATACCCAATATCATTAATTGCGGTTATGGCCGATAACCGATATTACCGATGTGTCTGTGTGACCTCCTGACCCCTCTGTGACCCCTCCCCAGGAGATCCTGGCCAGTGTGATGATCAAGAACCTGGACACGGGGGAGGAGATCCCTCTGATCCAGGCCGAGGAGAAGCTCCCCTCTGGGATCAACCCTCTGACCCTTCACATCATGAGGAGGACCAAGGAGTATATCACGTAGGTTATGACCCCTAACCCCTAACCTCTAACCTCTGACCCCTAACCTCAACCCTCTGACCCTTCACATCATGAGGAGGACCAAGGAGTATATCACGTAGGTTATGACCCCTAACCCCTAACCTCTAACCTCTGACCCCTAACCTCAACCCTCTGACCCTTCACATCATGAGGAGGACCAAGGAGTATATCACGTAGGTTATGACCCCTAACCCCTAACCTCTAACCTCTGACCCCTAACCTCTGACCCTTCACATCATGAGGAGGACCAAGGAGTACATCACGTAGGTTATGACCCCTAACCCCTAGCCCTAGCCCCTAACCCCTAACCCCACCCCCTACCCCTACCCTATGTATTTTATTTTGAAGGAACGATGCAGCTCAGTCAGATGTGTTTTATTTTGAAGGAACAATGCAGGTCAGTCAGATGTATTTTATTTTGAAGGAACGATGCAGCTCAGTCAGATGTATTTTATTTTGAAGGAACAATGCAGCTCAGTGAGATGTGTTTTATTTTGAAGGAACGATGCAGCTCAGTCAGATGTATTTTATTTTGAAGGAACGATGCAGCTCAGTGAGATGCATTTTATTTTGAAGGAACGATGCAGCTCAGTCAGATGTATTTTATTTTGAAGGAACGATGCAGCTCAGTGAGATGTATTTTATTTTGAAGGAACGATGCAGCTCAGTCAGATGTATTTTATTTTGAAGGAACAATGTATTTTATTTTGAAGGAACGGTGTATTTTATTTTGAAGGAACGATGCAGCTCAATGAGATGTATTTTATTTTGAAGGAACAATGTATTTTATTTCGAAGGAACGATGCAGCTCAGTCAGATGTATTTTATTTTGAAGGAACGATGTATTTTATTTTGAAGGAACAATGTATTTTATTTTGAAGGAACGATGTATTTTATTTTGAAGGAACGATGCAGCTCAGTCCGATGACGATGACAAGGCGTCGGCTCCTCTCTCCGACTCGGACGGAGGAAAACTCAAGCAGAAAACGTAAGATTCTCGTCCGTGTTGTTTTTTCCTCGACTAAAACTAAGGCGACAAAATGTCCGTCGACTCCCTTTTTTCACTGATGAAAACGAAGCTATATGATGACTAAAACTGAGACTAAATATACTGACAATTTCGTCAACAAATACAAACTGAATTCAAATGGTAGGGAGGGACTAGTGCAGGGGTTCAGTTAAACTGGATGGACTAGTGCAGGGGTTCAGTTAAACTGGAGGGACTAGTGCAGGGGTTCAGTTAAACTGGAGGGACTAGTGCAGGGGTTCAGTTAAACTGGATGGACTAGTGCAGGGGTTCAGTTAAACTGGAGGGACTAGTGCAGGGGTTCAGTTAAACTGGAGGGACTAGTGCAGGGGTTCAGTTAAACTGGAGGGACTAGTGCAGGGGTTCAGTTAAACTGGAGGGACTAGTGCAGGGGTTCAGTTAAACTGGAGGGACTAGTGCAGGGGTTCAGTTAAACTGGAGGGACTAGTGCAGGGGTTCAGTTAAACTGGATGGACTAGTGCAGGGGTTCAGTTAAACTGGAGGGACTAGTGCAGGGGTTCAGTTAAACTGGAGGGACTAGTGCAGGGGCTCTCTGTTAGTGCAGGGGTTCTCAACGTTTTGGGCCGGGGACCCCCGGAAATTCTTTGGCAATGTCTCGGGGACCCCCGCCCCGCCCCGCCCCCTCCGGACCCCCAATATAAATTTACTTTAATAATAGAGACAATACACCATAAATAAATACTGAAACCAGGAAGCTCTATGCATGGACTATGTGAACTCTTCGTTTCCATTTATTTATTTATTTATTTTGGCGGACCCCCCAAAATAATTTGGCGACCCCCCCCCCCCCCCCGAGGGGTCGCGGCCCATGGGTTGAGAACCCCTGGACTAGTGGACACGAGATCCAGTATAAGACACATGCCGGAAATAGCTCACAACTTAACAACGTGTCGCAGTGCGGCGCGTTGTGAGCTCGTGGAAGTGTCAAATCAGCCATTACGACGGCATCAATACAATACAATTATTAATTATGATGTGTTCCAGGACTCAGTTTAAGAAGTTCCTGGTAGAATAAAGATAAGATGATGTGTTCCAGGACTCAGTTTAAGAGGTTCCTGGTAGAATAAAGATCAGATGATGTGTTCCAGGACTCAGTTTAAGAGGTTTCTGGTAGAATAAAGATAAGATGATGTGTTCCAGGACTCAGTTTAAGAGGTTCCTGGTAGAATAAAGATCAGATGATGTGTTCCAGGACTCAGTTTAAGAAGTTCCTGGGGAAGTCGGTGAAGAGAGCCAAACACCTGGCAGAGGAGTACGGAGAGAAGGCCGTCAACAAGGTGAAGAGCGTCCGAGATGAAGGTGAGGAGCCCTCATCATTATAACATTAGGAAGGAACGCTCAGTGAGAAGAGGTTATTATAACATTATGAAGGAACGCTCAGTGAGAAGAGGTTATTATAACATTATGAAGGAACGCTCAGTGAGAAGAGGTTATTATAACATTATGAAGGAACGCTCAGTGAGAAGAGGTTATTATAACATTATGAAGGAACGCAAACGATTATCTGCATTGCAAAACGATACGAAAAAACATAGTCAATGTTGCTGTTTTCATTTCGACATACTTCGATTCATGAAATTAACCCATTTTGGGTGGGAACCCCTTTTGGTGTTTTAAACATTTTTATAATTTAGCTATTGAAAAATAGCAGATCTACGAGCTTGTAGGTCTGCTATTTTTCAAAAATCGTGAAAATATTTATTTCAGAAAACTGAAGGATTTAGATTTTAGATTTTTTAATTTCGAGGTCAGGCCTAAATGGGTTAAAATCGATTTTTCGATGCAGTTACTATATTATCGTTACACCCCTAAAATCTAGAGTTACCAGGCCTACACGCTGCCCTCCAGACAGCCAGCTCAGTGTGTAAGTGTATTTATATGTCTGTAGAAACATCGTTTCTCCATTATGTTAACTCCACACATTTATTTTATTTTTTAACCGTTTCTCTCCTTCGCTGCTCAGCCTCGTTACCTCGAACCCCCGACCAGCCCCGGCGCAAAGGGCCAGGTCGTTACCTCCTCTTTTATATCGGCACATTAAGATAGACAATCAATCAATCAATCTATCAATCAATCTATTTATTGATGTATTTCTTGTGTACTGACGTGTGTGTTTGTGTCATCCTTCACTGCGATGCACCTCCTGGATCAATAAAGGTCTATCTGTTCATTTTATGCAGTGGTTTTCAACCCTATTCATTTCAAGGTCCATTCATTCATTCAGCGCTCTAAAGGCCTATTCATAGTCTGGATTTTAGGTGGTGAGGTGACCACCGCTCCGGTGGTGAGGTGACCGTCCACCTCTCCGGTGGTGAGGTGACCACCGCTCCGGTGGTGAGGTGACCACCACCGCTCCGGTGGTGAGGTGACCGTCCACCGCTCCGGTGGTGAGGTGACCACCGCTCCGGTGGTGAGGTGACCACCGCTCCGGTGGTGAGGTGACCACCGGAGCTGAAATAACGTTGAGCGGTGGTGAGTAAAAACAGAGAGAAGGGCTAGAGCGGTGGCGGTGGTTTGCTCTTCACCGCGGCTCAGTGACGTCATGTTGTAGTTCGGTGGTCACCTCAGTGACGTCATGTTGTAGTTCGGTGGTCACCTCAGTGACGTCATGTTGTAGTTCGGTGGTCACCTCAGTGACGTCATGTTGTAGTTCGGTGGTCACCTCAGTGACGTCATGTTGTAGTTCGGTGGTCACCTCAGTGACGTCATGTTGTAGTTCGGTGGTCACCTCAGTGACGTCATGCTGTAGTTCGGTTGTCACCTCAGTGACGTCATGTTGTAGTTCGGTGGTCACCTCAGTGACGTCATGTTGTAGTTCGGTGGTAAATCCAGACTATGAATAGGCCTTTAGCAGAGCGCTGGTGTACAAACGGACCCGTACGAGTCCACTGGTTGAAAACCACCTCCTATGTACAGCTTTGTGTGACTGTAATAATGTATCGGCATGGAATGTGCTCAGCTGATTGGCCAGGCACCGGAATGTGCTCGGCTGATTGGCCAGGCACCGGAATGTGCTCAGCTGATTGGCCAGGCACCGGAATGTGCTCAGCTGATTGGCCAGGCACCGGAATGTGCTCAGCGGATTGGCCAGGCACCGGAATGTGCTCAGCTGATTGGGCAGGCACGGCATGTGATGTATGATAAGAGTGCTGCTCACTTCACATAGGTGTGATTTTTACCCGCATTGTGCCGAATATAAGAGGACTCTAAAAACACAGGCCTTCTATTGAAGACAATAGAAAAACACAGGCCTTCTATTGAAGACAATAGAAAAACACATGCCTTCTATTGAAGACAATAGAAAAACACAGGCCTTCTATTGAAGACAATAGAAAAACACAGGCCTTCTATTGAAGACAATAGAAAAACACAGGCCTTTTGAAGACAATAGAAAAACAGTCCTTCTTTTGAAGACAATAGAAAAACACAGTCTCATATTCAGGACAATAAGGGTATTTGTTTTTTAGTTCTGCTTCTCCACAGCTGCTGCTTAACACATAGACTGCTACAGGTTCTAGCGGACCAAGGCTTACTGGTGCTGAAGGCTTAACATGGGCTTTTTGAACTTTTTGAGGGGCCCACAGCGAGGGGCCTCTTATAGCGAGAATCACAATCGCATAAATAAAAAGAAAGCCCAACTTGTCCACTTCAATTTAAAAAAAAATTATGATTCTACCATCTTCCATTCTGGAGATATTGACCTTTTTCTAACACCTGCTTTTGCCTGCACGCTGCTTGTGAAAAAAAACAACAGAGATATGGAGGCCTGAAGTTGACAGACATTTCAGTTCAGTTTTTTTAGTTCAAAAGACCGATATAAAATTGAGCACAAATAATATCCTATACAAACCATATACCGAATGAAAGCCCTGAATGTCTACTTTTAGGAGGAAAACAGTACACATTGTACACATATACAGTTTGTCACTAATTGGCTATTGAATGCAGCTTGCGCCCACCAGAGAACTTTAGAGAAGGCATGGACCCGAAGAACTATTATTCACAAAATAAGGCCTATAGCGACATGTACATACTATATACCGTATGAAACAGTAGACTCTCTGCTTTCATAAGAAAAATACCACCCAGAAAAATCACACCCCTGTGAAGTGAGCAGTGCAATTGCACTGCTCACTTCACAGGGGTGTGATTTTTATTATTATTACAGTATTAGTATTTTTCTTATGAAAGCAGAGAGTCGACTGTTTCATACGGTATATAGTATGTACATGTCGCTATAGGCCTTATTTTGTGAATAATAGTTATTCAGGCCCATGCCATCTCTAAAGTTCTCTGAAAAAGATAATTTTAGAGAGCATGGACCTAACAACTAAATATTCACAAAATAAGGCCTATAGCGACATGTACATACTATATACCGTATGAAACAGAATACTCTCTGCTTTCATAAGAAAAATACTAATACTGTAATAATAATAGAAATCACACCCCAGTGAAGTGAGCAGTGCAATGTTGCACTGCTCACTTCACAACATTGCACTGCTCACTTCACAGGGGTGTGATTTTTATTATTACGAGTAAGACGCGCGAACGCGGAAGGCGAACGCAGATCGTAAATTGCAATAACAATTAGAATAAATTACAGACATGATCTGCAGGGTGTCATAGTTAGTGCTTGGACCACGCCAGCTCCATATATGGTCACAAAAGACGCCATCACACTCATGTCACCATGACTCAGCCATAACCATATAAGGAGTCCCCAAAGCAGGACCACGCCATCACACTCATGTCACCATGACTCACAAATCACTCAGCTCCATATATGGGCACAAAAGGGCCAGGTCCACATATACAGTAAGCGGGACAGACAGACACACACACACACACACACACACAGACAGACAGACAGACAGACAGACAGACAGACAGACGTGATCTGCTAGGTCTCATAGTAAGTGCTCATTGCATTCGCAATTACAGTATTAGTTTTTTTCTTATGAAAGCAGAGAGTCTTGATGCACATTATCTGATCATAAAACGGACTTGGAAACTTTCTTCAATCGTAGCCCCATATGTGCCCTCTCCCTACGCTCATTGAACTCATTCTGTGATTCGAGCTACAAACAATCGCAGTAACGGGGGGGGGGGGGGGGGGCAACTAGGCTTTGAGGAAATGATCTTGCATAATCAACATTATTGTCGATTGTCGTGTGCCGCTCCAAACATGTCCAGACATACCACTAACCTCATCGATCCAGTCTCGCGTATCTATAAGGTGAGACGCGAGACTGGATCGGATTGTGTCTGGACATGTTTGGGGAAAAAAACAAGAAAAACAACGAGATGGATGCAGCAGCAGAAGCAGCACGTCAACGTATTTGGAAGAAAAAAAACGAGAAAGCACCACCTGTCGTTGCAAGACAAACACCCGTATGTTGCTGATAGACAGATAATAATCGATCCGATTTTGTCCTGCCGTTCATTTTATCACATTAGGTGCAGGGCAGGCTGCTCGACGGTGAGTTTATAATAGCCTGTTGTAACGAGAAAGGGGGATGGATTGGATGGTTGGGTGCGAGCAGCGCAGCAGCAGCAGCAGTACGGCTTGCGATCAGCGACCAACGTATCATGGCGGGCCCTCGATAATGATGTGCAATCTGTCCATGACTAACTCCACATGTGTCTGGCAAACGTTACGTTATGAAATCAAATGCCGATCGTTGCAGGTTTATATACGGGCAGAGAGCAAATCGCGTTGTATCTTGTTCCGAGAATGAGAGCGCAAGCCTTGCAGTTGAAAGCAGTGGGGACTCGGGAGTGGGGGGGGAACTGCCAATGCGATCCAAGAGGAAGAGACCCCCCCCCCCA
The DNA here is from genome assembly GCF_963924005.1 of Protomyctophum bolini. Taxonomy (NCBI): domain Eukaryota; kingdom Metazoa; phylum Chordata; class Actinopteri; order Myctophiformes; family Myctophidae; genus Protomyctophum; species Protomyctophum bolini. The sequence continues at coordinate 44,051,671 of NC_137874.1, forward strand.
CCATTCTCCCTCGGGAGAAACCATGTAGAAACAGGAGGGGAGGGGGAATCGAGTGTATTCACACAAACAAGAGCATTGTCCCATCCATTTTAGATCCCCTGACATCTGCGTTGGTCTATGCCGGACGGCCGTATCCATTACGTCGTACGTCCTCGCATAGACCAACCAATAGGCGGTGCCAGACGCTTCTCAGACCAACACCTCTTTTCAGCAGGGGGGGGTTTTAACTCTTTTTAGAGCCGATCGGTGTTACATTATGAGTTGTCCGGGCGCAAATATAGTTGAACTATAGAAATCAATAAAAAAACGTTTTTTGGACCATAAAACGTATAAAAACGTTATGCGCTTCTTGCGCTTGGCTATAATAAAACGTTTAAAAACGCTTTCAGCATTCCATGAGTTAAGTAGTTCCAGGCATTTTGGTGGTGGAGGTCAGAGGTCACTGATAAAAAATAAATCAATCCTCAAAACTAGCACTAGTTTTGGGCTGGACAGGACTGGACTGGACAGAGGTCAAAGTTGAACCAAAGTTGCGCAATATAGTAGAAATAATACAACAATATACAACATTTGTATTGTCTGTGACCTGTTCTACTGACATAAACCTGATGGTCAGTCTCAGTCTGTGACCTGATGGTCAGTATAGCCTATGGGCTATAGTTCCACACATTAGAACTATCCCATTGAGACAAAGCGGGGTGCTATGGGCTATAGTTCCACACATTGGAACTATCCCACTGAGACACAGCGGGGTGCCTATGGGCTATAGTTCCAAACATTGGAACTATCCCATTGAGACAAAGCGGGGTGCTATGGGCTATAGTTCCAAACATTGGAACTATCCCACTGAGACAAAGCGGGGTGCCTATGGGCTATAGTTCCAAACATTGGAACTATCCCATTGAGACAAAGCGGGGTGCCTATGGGCTATAGTTCCAAACATTGGAACTATCCCACTGAGACAAAGCGGGGTGCTATGGGCTATAGTTCCAAACATTGGAACTATCCCATTGAGACACAGCGGGATGCTATGGGCTATATTTCCACACATTGGAACTATCCCACTGAGACACAGCGGGATGCTATGGGCTATATTTCCACACATTGGAACTATCCCATTGAGATAAAATGAGCACTTCCACATTCCATTCCATCGTTACAGTGGAAGTGCTCATTCTCTCTTACTAAATTATTCTGGGTTAGACAAACCTCTCCAAAAACAAATGTCACGCACATATTTTTCCAGTGCAGGAAGAGATTTTGAAGGTCTTGTTCCAAAAATGAACCAGTATTTATTTAACCCATTCTGACCGGGCACCCATTTTGGTGTTGGCATCATGTTATGCTTTACCTATTGAAAAATAGCAGATCTACAAGCTCATATCGCGCCACCGAGTGGCGCGATACGAGCTTGTAGGTCTGCTATTTTTGAAAAATTCGAAGAACGACTGACATTTTTAGAATCTGATCTCAGGTCAGAATGGGTTCATCAGACCAGTGTGTGTCCCGTGGAAACCTCGTATGAATCTGATCTCAGGTCAGAATGGGTTAATGTGTAAAAATCCATGATATTTACATTGGAATGAATGAGCCTGGCTGGAAAGTGTCCAAGTGGGAGACTAAAATATTGGCCTGACAAAAAAACTTTAGGTTATGGGAATTATTTATGGATGAATGTATCCCTGCATTATGCCAGCATGGTGGGCGTAAACAAACATGGAAGATGCCTTTTATAATTACATTTTATTTAATTAAACAGTTCACTGTCTAAAAAATATATACGATTCTGAAGCCAGAAATATCAGCAGCAGTGCCTTGTTTGAAGTAAAGTATATGATGTTTGGATATTATTACTGTTGGAGCATGGTGAACTCCATGGGCCTCAACCAGGCCCAGGATGAGGGCTCATAGCTGGGTAAAAGATGTGGACCTACCAGGGAGGTTCATGGTAGTCTCCAGGCCCAGGATGAGAGCTCATAGCTGGGTAAAAGATGTGGACCTACCAGGGAGGTTCATGGTAGTCTCCAGGCCCAGAATGAGAGCTCATAGCTGGGTAAAAGATGTGGACCTACCAGGGAGGTTCATGGTAGTCTCCAGGCCCAGAATGAGAGCTCATAGCTGGGTAAAGGATGTGGACCTACCAGGGAGGTTCATGGTAGTCTCCAGGCCCAGAATGAGAGCTCATAGCTGGGTAAAAGATGTGCACTTGCAGGTTTGCAAAGCTCTGTGCGGCTGAGCTCCTCCCCCATGGCTGTGATTGGCCAGCTGAACCCCTCCCCCATGGCTGCGATTGGCTGGCTGAGTGATTTTGCCAAAACCCCGCGGCGTGTAACCGGTTCTTGGCAGTCGGTGTGTTAAGTGCTCCAGGAATGTCTTTAATTTCTCAGCAGTAAAACGTAAATGTTTTTCCACCAACAACTCATTGTGTTTTTTCTGACTCAGATGGGAAAATCAAGAGGAGCTTGAGTTTTGGCTTGAGTAAGTTTTACAAGCCTTCGGCTCTCGCTCGATGCTTCGTCCATACGCACACACACGTACACACACACACACGTACACACACGTACACACACACACACGTACACACACGTACGCACACATACACACAACGTACACACACGGGTACAGAGATTTTTGTTTTTCGTATTGAAAATCTCAGCGTCTACACTGCCTCGTTTACACCTAGTTCTTCAAAATAGGAGCTCTGGGTGGCCGGAGTTGTCTGAGTGCTTTTACTCTGAAAGCCACGACCCGGAAACAATCTACTAAAAAAAAAGTTGACTTTACATTGCTAGCTTACATTGCGATCATTTTAATTTATACGATATTTGATCCAAAAAGCGTTCATATTTTGCGGGAGAGACTGCAGAAATGAAGCGCCAGCATATTGATCCGTTCATAACCACGGAGAGCGCCCTGGATTAGGAGAGACGAGTCATTCTTTCCGCCGCGTTAACAGCTAAGTCAACGGTAAGCTAATATGAGCCCATAGCGTAGCATACGGCAGCCGAAAGGCGAACTGACAAAAAAAAGAAAGAATTCTGAATATTCTTATCTCGCCCGGTATCATTGAGGATGTGCTAGGACGTCCTCACACGTCGTATGCACAGCTCAGTTCGCTTCCCTATGACGTTCTCAGGCGTCGTATGCACAGATTGTGTTAAAGAGGAATGTGCACGGGGGCGTGGCCCAGTCTCTTGCGGGAGGTTTGCACATGCTCAGTGTAAACAGGAAGTGCAATGATGGAGTGTTCCAGCAGAGGGTGCTAAAGGTCCATGAGAGTTGCTAAAAGGATTTTTTAAAAAAAGAGAGAATAGTACTGGATAGTTCTGGATCTCATTATTTACATCACAAGTTCTGAGCTTTCTATCTAGCACCTCTGCTGGAACACTCCATCATCGCAGTTACATTTTCCTACGTTTACACAACAGCCACATGGAAACGTAGCTAAAGTGGCGACGTTTCCAATGTGAAAAAAAATCCAACCGCGTCACCTATCCCACTCTGCCCGGTGACGTCATCCGAACGCGTCACCTATCCCACTCTGCCCGGTGACGTCATTCCGAACGCGTCACCTATCCCACTCTGCCCGGTGACGTCATCCGAACGCGTCACCTATCCCACTCTGCCCGGTGACGTCATTCCGAACGCGTCACCTATCCCACTCTGCCCGGTGACGTCATCCGAACGCGTCACCTATCCCACTCTGCCCGGTGGGAAAAGTCTTAAAAACGGCAAAGTAAATGATGAAAACATAACTCGTGAATGGGAGGGAAAGTGTTTTTAAAAAATAAACCAAAATAAACACGTGTTCGTACGTGTGGACGTGTAGTCGAGCCTCATTCTGGAACGCTTCCAATCGTCGGCTACAGAAATAAAACCCTCTAGTTCTTGACGTCCTTGTTTTTTTGTCTCCCCCCCCCCCCCCCCCAGTGTTCCACACGGACCAGGACGACCCGTCCTCCAGCGATGACGAGGGCATGCCGTACACGCGCCCCGCCAAGTTCAAGGCCCACAGCTCCAAGGGACCCTTCGACTTCGACCAGGTCAAGGTGGTGCAGGACCTGAGCGGAGAGCACATGGTGGGATATGTAGTTTTTATGTACTTTCAGGACATGAGCGATGAGATGTAGTTTTTATGTAGTTTCAGGCCCTGATCGGAGAGCACACCAATATCCTCAAAACACAGTTTTTAGATACAGCAAGCAAACGAATTCCCTCAAAACACAGTTTTTAGATACAGCAAGCAAACAAATTCCCTCAAAACACAGTTTTTAGATACAGCAAGCGAACGAATTCCCTCAAAACACTGTTTTTAGATACAGCAAGCGAACGAATTCCCTCAAAACACAGTTTTTAGATACAGCAAGCAAACGAATTCCAAACGAATTCCCCCCCCCCCCACACACACACACACCCCAGGGAGGGAGGGGGGAGAGAGAGAGAAAAGAGAGAGAGAGAGCGAGAAAGAGCACGCACGTCTTCACCCCAGCGAGGGAGGGAGACGGAGAGAAAGGGAGAGAGCTCATCATCCAGTAGTTAGCAAAGGGAGCTAAGTGCTAACTATAATCCAAATTGTTAGACAAGTAGTGTGCCCTGGCCTGACACAACTTTCTTAGAAATGTGCATGTTGCAGCCAGCCAGTAAGATGAGCCTATGCATTTCACGGTTTTCGGGAGGGCGGGGGGGCAGTCGGTTTGGGGGGGTTCCCGACGGCTGCGCGTCGCTTCCTCCTCTGACAGAGGGGAGGCGAGTAAGCGACACAGTCAGAAGCCCCCTTTGTTCAATCGAAGGCCCCCTCACTCAGACACACAACGTGTGTTGTTACGACAACATACAGCCTATGTACAAGGAATATAAACACAAGACCGTGGCGCAAAACTTCATATTTACCCTGCTCTAATGCAACAAAAGTGTGTTCTTACATCCTCCATTTCACGATTTCAGCACTCGTGAGTAAATTAATTTAATTGCTATTATGAAAGTTTTCAGTGACGTTGCACCCACAGGAAGGTATGATATGCGTGGTCCACCAATCAGCTGTTGAATACAGTAGGGCGTAGGCTATAAGAAAATACATGAAACAGCATCGTTTCCTCCACATCTCATCATTGCCATGCATGTTTCTTGTTAATGACTGTATTAATAACCATAAAGTAATCTCCTAGTCCTTACATAATAGTTTAGCAGAGACTGAAGTTGAAAAGGCTGTGCCCAGTACGGCAGCAGCGCAGGCAGTAGTGGATATGCGCTAAACAAACGCATGCATATTAATTAATTAATGAATTGGCTGAATCTGTAGGGCCTTTTGATTTGGTGAAGCGCCATGGCCTTGAGAGGGGTTAATCCGTCACTGCAGCTGTGTAGGGGTGAGGATCGCGTGATGATTCTAATGTAGGCTACAGAATTCTATAAGTCACCACTTTTGGTGTGACACACAGCTTCTGTTTCTGTTTACAATGCGTTGTCAACACGTGTTGAGTTGACAAAGATTGACAGATTTCGGATAAGACTGATAGTTTATCCGTTAGTAATTAGGCTGAGTATTCACACAGAATCACACTACTTTTGGATTTATTGGGATTGGCTTTTTGGGGAAAAGAGGGGGAGGAGGTGATCAAGCAGCTCCACAAGACCACAACATATTTGGTAGGCTCAAGGCTGCATTTATTTTCCTTTTTTTTTCTCTCGAGGGTGCATGGGATGATGGGAGCCCCTCCAGCAGGCTAGGGAGCTCCGCTCAGGCTAGCGGAAAATGACCGCGGGCTGCCAGGTTTTTAAGTAAAAGTAAAAAAAAAAAATATTAAAAAAGATCGGGATCGTGATCGGGATCGGCCCCCAAAAACGTGATCGGAGCATCCCTAATATATATATATATATATATATATATTATTCCACCACCAGGGGGCGGTGTGGACCATTAAGTGTATTATATATTTGTCCACCAGGGGGCGGTGTGGACCATGAGGTGTATTATATATATATTATTCCACCACCAGGGGGCGGTGTGGACCATGAAGTTCTCCCACTGCGGCAGGCTGCTGGCCACGGCGGGCCAGGACAACGTGGTGAGGATCTGGGTCCTAAAGAACGCCTTTGACTACTTTAACAACATGAGGATGAAGTACAACACGGAGGGTAAGTAAAGGGTTAAAACCACATGGAAGGAACTTTAAGGGTTAAACCACATGGAAGGACCATTAAGGGTTAAACTACATGGAAGGAACATTAAGGGTTAAACTACATGGAAGGAACATAAAGGGTTAAACCACATGGAAGGAACATAAAGGGTTAAACCACATGGAAGGAACATTAAGGGTTAAACCACATGGAAGGAACATAAAGGGTTAAACCACATGGAAGGAACATTAAGGGTTAAACCACATGGAAGGAACATAAAGGGTTAAACCACATGGAAGGAACATAAAGGGTTAAACCACATGGAAGGAACATAAAGGGTTAAACCACATGGAAGGAACATTAAGGGTTAAACCACATGGAAGGAACATAAAGGGTTAAACCACATGGAAGGAACATTAAGGGTTAAACCACATGGAAGGAACATAAAGGGTTAAACCACATGGAAGGAACATAAAGGGTTAAACCACATGGAAGGAACATAAAGGGTTAAACCACATGGAAGGAACATAAAGGGTTAAACCACATGGAAGGAACATAAAGGGTTAAACCACATGGAAGGAACATAAAGGGTTAAACCACATGGAAGGAACATAAAGGGTTAAACCACATGGAAGGAACATAAAGGGTTAAACCACATGGAAGGAACATTAAGGGTTAAAGTACTAAGAGAGTGTTGGATGTGTACCGCCTGGTTGGATGTGTTGGATGTGTACCGCCTGGTTGGATGTGTACCGCCTGGTTGGATGTGTACCGCCTGGTTGGATGTGTTGGATGTGTACGGCCTGGTTGGATGTGTTGGATGTGTACGGCCTGGTTGGATGTGTTGGATGTGTACCGCCTGGTTGGATGTGTTGGATGTGTACCGCCTGGTTGGATGTGTTGGATGTGTACCGCCTGGTTGGATGTGTTGGATGTGTACCGCCTGGTTGGATGTGTTGGATGTGTACCGCCTGGTTGGATGTGTTGGATGTGTACCGCCTGGTTGGATGTGTTGGATGTGTACCGCCTGGTTGGATGTGTTGGATGTGTACCGCCTGGTTGGATGGGGAGTGCATTCCATAGTTTTGGAGCCAGAAGGGAGAAGAGTTTGGGACGTGTGGAGCGTTGTCCTGGGTGTTTTTAGTGAGGGTTTGATTGATTGATTGATTGAAATATGTATTAACAGTTTGCAGAATTACAGTACATTTCAAGCACAAACTCAATACAAAGACTGTTAACTGTGAGTGGACGACCCAATTAAGCATTACACTTGTTTACAACAGAGTCCACATTGTTCAATGCATCAAAACATTTAGAGACGTACAAATAGACACTTCCAGCTTCTCTGCGTTGGGCTGATCTGAGCGAGCGGGAAGGTTTGTAGGGCCCGACCAGACTTTGAAGATATGGCGGAGCCATACCTTTGGTTGATTTGAATGCCAGCTTCAGAGTTTTGTACTCTGTACGGGCAGCGACCGGGAGCCAATGGAGGGAGCGGAGAAGGGGTTAGCGGCAGCGACCGGGAGCCAATGGAGGGAGCGGAGAAGGGGGAAGGGGCAGCGACCGGGAGCCAATGGAGGGAGCGGAGAAGGGAGGAGACGTGTGAGAATTTTGGTCTGTTGAAGACCAAGCGTGTTGTGGCATTCTGGATCAACTGGAGAGGCTTAAGTGCGCATGCCGGTAGGCCAGTAAGGAGGGAGTTATAATAGGCCAGTTTTGATATGACTGATGAGGATGGAGTGACCACTGTAGTGACCACTGTAATGTGTGTTTTGAATGAGAGCTGACTTTCCAGGACAACAAGGCGTTGTCTATGGAAAGATAGAATAGGGATAACCACTCAGATTAGTAGCAGGTCAGTCTGTGACGTCAGTCATCTACGACACACCAACTTAGCCTACATGTGACATCATGTCTACGTCACACGTAGGCCTGCTAACCTATATAAGTGCTGACCCACACAGTAGGACTGCAATCTTTCAAGTCATTCATTCAAGGTATTCAGGCCTGCATTCTTTTACAGAGAGAAACCTATAAACTACTGTGAGAAATGCTTCGTTGGACGGTGCACCTAAAAGGGCTTCCAGAGTATGATGCTGCTGTAGCAGTGGACCACAAAGTGTACTGCTTTAGAGGAGACTTTATCGAGTCAGAGCGTCGGACTGAAGTGCATGTCTTCAATACACTGTCCGTATGCTGGACCAAGATGACCACAGAATGCTCACACCCAAGGTTTCTGGGACCGTTCCACAGGGGAGGTGGGGCCACTCAGCTTGTGTTGGAGGGAAGGTCATGTTTATCCATGGAGGATTCAATCTGACTGCAGACACTAATGACATCTACAAGTTGGACACCACCACAATGGTCTGGACTTTAATTAACACTAGAGGAACTCCGCATCCTGCTTTATCACATCACTCTGCCACCATCATCGGGACAAAGATGTTTGTATTTGGGGGCTTCTGTATTAGGGGCGACAACCCCATCAGAGTGTTTGACACAGAGACTAACTATTGGCTGGACACTCCTTCTGCACAGCTTGTTCCAGAAAGACGTTATGGTCATTCAGCCTTTTCCTACAATGGAGTGCTGTATATAGTTGGTGGCAGGAACAATCAGGACTTCAGGACTTCAGGACTTGTGGAAATTCAGTCCAGAGACCTTCACCTGGAAGAAGGTTGAGTCCAAAGGGAATGTCCCATGTTTAAACACAACATTGAGTCACATGGTATTCTGTTGCATGGTGGGAGATCGTATCATCCTCTCTGGAGGACAAAGATCATCCAACACATTCAATGATGACCTGAATGTCTTAGACTTGAGTCCTAGTCTGAAGACATTATGCAAACTGGCAGTTATTCAGTACGGTCTGGAACAGTCTGAACTACCACACGACATCAGGTGGGAACTGGCAGCCATGACTACCAACAGCCAATAGAAACTGGCAGCCATGACTACCAACAGCCAATAGGAACTGGCAGCCATGACTACCAACAGCCAATAGGAAAAAAAATAACAGCCCATAAAAAAGAAAGAAACGGAGGGAAAACCGATAATACAGCAGATTCCAACACTGCTCTCCACAGCCAGAAAATACATTTTTGATCTAAATTGAGTTTTTACTAAAATATAACTTATTGGTGTCCAATTTTAGTTCTGTGAGTTTAAATTTGTTTTGTTTTAGAGAAAAGAAGCGTTATAAAAAATTGCAGTAACTACAGCACCAATGTAGAGTAGGAACTACATTGTGTAGGAACTACATTTTGGGGGTCAATAATAAATGCGGTCAAATCCCGATGGTAACCACAAGGTTCCCGGTTCGATCCCTGTGGGCTCCCCTAGAGTTGGTGTCCAAGTGTCCTTCAGCAAGACTCTGAACCCCTGATTCCTCCCGATGTGCAGGTTGGTGCCTTGCATGGTTTCCTCCGCCATCGGTGTGTGAATGTGTGAATTAATGGGTTAATGTAATGCACGTCTAAAGTTATTTGGATAAAAGAGCAAGCGAGTTTCCGCCATATAAAATCCAACCGTCAGTCCATAGACTCCAATGCATGATGTAAACGTCACTCTAAAGTCCATAGACTCCAATGCATTCCGTAAACTTCACTCTAAAGGCCATAGACTTTGATGCGTTCCGTGAACTCACGGTTCAGTCCCTTATCACTCTTGGCCAATAGATGTCTATGTAGAAGAGCCTCCGTTGGACTGAAGCCCCATGAGGTGAACAGAGTCGTCGTAACTCTCTCATCTATAGACTCTGGAATAGGATAACCACTCAGATTAGTAGCAGGTCAGTCTGTGACGTCAGTCATCTACCACACAACAACTTGGCCTACATGTGACATCATGTCTACGTCACGCGTAGGCCCGCTAACCTATATAAGTGTTGACCCACACAGCAGGACTGCGTTCCTTCAAGTCATTCATTCAAGGTATTCAGGACTGCATTCTTTTACAGAGAGAAACCTATAAACTACTGTGAGAAATGCTTCGTTGGACGGTGCACCTAAAAGGGCTTCCAGAGTATGATGCTGCTGTAGCAGTGGACCACAAAGTGTACTGCTTTAGAGGAGACTTTATCGAGTCAGAGCGTCGGACTGAAGTGCATGTCTTCAACACACTGTCTTTATGCTGGACCAAGTTGCCCCCAGAGACGCCTGGAAGAGGACAACGCCCCCTAGAGGTTCACCCCATGAACAGCATCCGCACAGCTGTGCTGATCGACCCTTTCATCTACATCTGGGGGGGAGTGACTAACACATGGAATTACAGCACGGTGCTTTATGCATTTGATGTCGACGACCACAGAATGCTCACACCCAAGGTTTCTGGGACCGTTCCACAGGGGAGGCAGGGCCACTCAGCCTGTGTTGTTGGGAAGGTCATGTTTATCAATGGAGGATGGACTGGGAATAGATTCACTAATGACATCTACAAGTTGGACACCACCACGATGGTCTGGGCTTTAATTAACACCAGAGGAACTACAGCAGGTCAATCTGCCTCCATCATTGGGACAAAGATGTTTGTATTTGGGGGCCTTGGGAACGGGGTCAACTACAACACCATCAGAGTGTTTGACACAGAGACTAACTATTGGCTGGACACACCTTCTGCACAGCTTGTTCCAGAAGAACGTTATAGTCATTCAGCCTTTTCCTACAATGGAGAGCTGTACATATTTGGTGGCAGGAACAATAAGCAGGACTTCAATGATCTGTGGAAATTCAGTCCAGAGACCTTCACCTGGAAGAAGGTTGAGTCCAAAGGGAATGTTCCATGTTTAAACACAACATTGAGTCACATGGTATTCTGTTGCATGGTGGGAGATCGTATCATCGTCTTTGGAGGACATAGATCATACAACACAGTCAATGGTGACCTGTATGTCTTAGACTTGAGTCCTAGTCTGAAGACATTATGCAAACTGACAGTAATTCAGTACGGACTGGATCAGTCTGAACTCCCACACAACATCAGGTGGGAACTGGCAGCCATGACTAGCAACAGCCAATAGGAACTGGCAGCCATGACAACCAACAGCCAATAGGAACTGGCAGCCATGAATACCAACAGCCAATAGGAAAAAAAAGAACAGCCCATAAACCAGTAAGACGTGCAAACGCGGGAAGCGAACGCGGATCGTACATATTTAAGTTAAGTAATTTTTAAGTTAAGTTTTTAACTCAGCCATAACCATATAAGGAGTCCTCAAAGCAGCTCCATATATGGGCACAAGTTGGACTACGCCATCACACTCATGTCACCATGACTCAGCCATAACCATATAAGGAGTCCCCAAAGCAGCTCCATATATGGGCACAAAAGCGTGACACACGGACAGATCTGCTAGGTCTCATAGTAAGTGCTCACTGCGTTCGCAAAAAGAAAGAAACGGAGGGAAAACCGATAATACAGCAGATTCCAACACTGCTCTCCACAGCCAGAAAATACATTTTTGATCTAAATTGAGTTTTTACTAAAATATAACTTATTGGTGTCCAATTTAAGTTCTGTGAGTTTAAATTTGTTTTGTTTTAGAGAAAAAAAGCGTTATAAAAAAATTGCAGTAACTACAGCACCAATGTAGTGTAGGAACTACATTGTGTAGGAACTACATTGTGTAGGAACTACATTGTGTAGGAACTACATTTTGGGGGTCAATAATAAATGAGGTCAAATCTCGATGGTAACCACAAGGTTCCCGGGTTCGATCCCTGTGGGCTCCCCCAGAGTTGGTGTCCTTGAGCAAGACTCTGAACCCCTGATTGCTCCCGATGTGCAGGTTGGTGCCTTGCATGGTTTCCTCCGCCATTGGTGTGTGTGTGTGTGTGTGTGTGTGTGTGTGTGTGTGTGTGTGTGTGTGAGTGAATGTAATGCATAATCTATGTAAAGTGATTTGGATAAAAGTGCTAAATGCACCATTTACCTTTATAAAGCTGTGGTTGTCATTGTGTTTCTCTCTCTCTCTCTCTCTCTCTCTCTCTCTCTCTCTCTCTCTCTCTGTGTCTCTCTCTCTGTGTCTCTCTCTCTCTCTCTCTCTCAGGACGGGTGTCTCCCTCGCCCTCTCAGGAGAGTCTGTGTTCGTCTAAGTCAGACTCGGACTTGGCGGTGAGTTCAGCTCTCACACGTTTAAATGATGAACACACACCAAGACACATGATGATGTACCCATACTGTGTGTGTGTGTGTGTGTGTGTGTGTGTGTGTGTGTGTGTGTGTGTGTGTGTGTGTGTGTGTGTGTGTGTGTGTGTGTGTGTGTGTGTGTGTGCGCGTGCGCGTGTGCGTGTGTGCAGGCGAGCATGCCAGAGGATCCTGACACAGAGGACCGCAACGCTCCGTTCAGACAGATCCCGTTCTGCAAGTACAAAGGTCACACCGCCGACCTCCTCGACCTCAGCTGGTCCAAGGTATATATGACCTCTGACCTTTAACCCTAAAGCAGTGGTTCAGTAGAGTGACCAGTAGAGTACAGAACAGACGTTAGACAGATGTTAGAAGGTCAGGATGTTATGATGTTTAATTTAGACGGTCAGGATGTTATGATTTTTAATTTAGACGGTCAGGATGTGACCATGTGTTCTGTGTCAGACGGTCAGGATGTGACCATGTGTTCTGTGTTAGACGGTCAGGATGTGACCATGTGTTCTGTGTTAGACGGTCAGGATGTGACCATGTGTTCTGTGTTAGACGGTCAGGATGTGACCATGTGTTCTGTGTTAGACGGTCAGGATGTGACCACGTGTTCTGTGTTGGACGGTCAGGATGTGACCATGTGTTCTGTGTTAGACGGTCATGATGTGACCATGTGTTCTGTGTCAGACGGTCAGGATGTGACCATGTGTTCTGTGTCAGACGGTCAGGATGTGACCATGTGTTCTGTGTTAGACGGTCAGGATGTGACCATGTGTTCTGTGTCAGACGGTCAGGATGTGACCATGTGTTCTGTGTCAGACGGTCAGGATGTGACCATGTGTTCTGTGTTAAGATGGTCAGGATGTGACCATGTGTTCTGTGTTGGACGGTCAGGATGTGACCATGTGTTCTGTGTTAAGACGGTCAGGATGTGACCATGTGTTCTGTGTTAGACGGTCAGGAAGTGACCATGTGTTCTGTGTTAAGACGGTCAGGATGTGACCATGTGTTCTGTGTTAGACGGTCAGGATGTGACCATGTGTTCTGTGTTAAGACGGTCAGGATGTGACCATGTGTTCTGTGTTAAGACGGTCAGGACGTGACCATGTGTTCTGTGTTAGACGGTCAGGATGTGACCATGTGTTCTGTGTCAGACGGCCAGGATGTGACCATGTGTTCTGTGTCAGACGGTCAGGATGTGACCATGTGTTCTGTGTTAGACGGTCAGGATGTGACCATGTGTTCTCTGTTAGACGGTCAGGATGTGACCATGTGTTCTGTGTTAGACGGTCAGGACGTGACCATGTGTTCTGTGTTAGACGGTCAGGATGTGACCATGTGTTCTGTGTCAGACGGTCAGGATGTGACCATGTGTTCTGTGTCAGACGGTCAGGATGTGACCATGTGTTCTGTGTTAGACGGTCAGGATGTGACCATGTGTTCTGTGTTAGACGGTCAGGATGTGACCATGTGTTCTGTGTTAGACGGTCAGGATGTGACCATGTGTTCTGTGTTGTAGAACTTCTTCCTCCTCTCCTCGTCCATGGATAAGACGGTCCGGCTGTGGCACATCTCTCGTAGAGAGTGTCTGTGCTGCTTCCAACACATCGACTTCGTCACGGCCATCACCTTCCATCCCCGGGTGAGTGACCTCTGTTCTGACGCCTGTTCTAACCCCATAAACCATCACCTTCCATCCCTGAAGTAATTAAACCCCTCTTTTTAAAGAATTTCTTCAAAAAATTGCTAAATACCACGCACAAAAATGTAGTATTGATCAGGGGGGCAGTCAGACAGATTTTTTGTGAAGCCTCTAAGGAAATGAAAGTTTATATAATGGCCTGTTGTGGCGCTGTCATTGGGCTCAAAAAAACCCATAGCCCCATAGAAGTCCATGTATTTGGGCCCAACTTCACCTAGACTGTATTACCTTAATAAACATGGTCATGAATACTTTCTGCTTCCAGTCACTAGTTTAAAGTCTCATTTCTAATGTCATAATATTCTTTTTGGAAAATGATGGTCCCATTTATTAAAAAAATTACCATAAAGTCGCGCATGTTCTGAGGGGCGTGGCTACGGTTACAGTCTATGAACGGGATCCCCCACCCACTCGAGTCAAAATAAAAACCAACGAAGAAGAAGGGGGGAAGTCCCGCCTCGTTGTCTGGGCCAGCCAATGGGCCAGCTGGGCCCAAACGGATCCAGAAATATGGCGACTTCCATTGCAAGGACTGACAGGCTTCATTTTACGTTCATGTTAGACCCGCGGAACGCTTTGTCTATATTTTTTACAGTCTATGGTATTGATACAATCGATAATTTGCATAGCAAAATGAAACGATACATAGTCAATGTTGGTGTTTTCATTTCGATATACTTCGATACATGTGAGATGACCTTTAACCCTTAAACTGTGACCTCTGGCAGGACGACCGCTACTTCCTGTCGGGCTCTCTGGACGGGAAGCTCCGCCTGTGGAACATTCCCGACAAGAAGGTGGCGCTGTGGAACGAGGTGGACGGAACCACGCGCCTCATCACCGCCGCCAACTTCTGCCAGAACGGGAAGTACGCCGTGATCGGAACCTACGACGGACGGTGCATCTTCTACGACACCGAGGTCAGTAAATACCTAGCCCTGAAAACATGACTGCCATGATGATTATGATGACAGTCATGCAGTAACTGCACCCTGTTTTTTGCGATCGCTACATTTACATTCGGATTCGGATTGCAAATATAAAGTACTCACTTTTTATCCCACGGGTGTTAGTTAGTAGCAGCACCAGCGATTAGAATTGCTGCATCCCGCGTTGTTTAATAAAAAGCATTTTTATCCGAGCGCCCCGGCTACTTTTTTCAAACGGGGTTCGTTTGGGAAATCCACAGTTGCACACCGGGAGCGCACTCGCCTATTAGTCTGTATTGGCAGGGCGGTCAGCGTACCTATATCGAACACACCGAATGGTAGCATGTAGCTTTGTGTCTTCATGTCGCTAAAGCCTCCATTGAAACAGAATGGTAGCATGTAGCTTTGTGTCTTCATGTCGGTAAAGCCTCCATTGAAACAGAATGGTAGCATGTAGCTTTGTGTCTTCATGTCGCTAAAGCCTCCATTGAAACAGAATGGTAGCATGTAGCTTTGTGTCTTCATGTCGCTAAAGCTGATTCAATGAACTAGTGTGAAATGAAGTGAAACTGGTTCACAGTTGTGTCTAAAAGGTTTATGGATTATGAGATTCTATAAAAAGGACAAAGTGACTCCCTGTGCTCACCGTGTTTGTTTCATATTGTTCGCAGCGCCTCAAATACCACACACAGATCCACGTCAGGTCCACCAGGGGGCGCAACCGAGTTGGTCGTAAAATCACAGGAATCGAGCCTCTGCCCGGAGAGAACAAGGTATGCACGCGCACACACACACACACACACACACGCACATACACACGCACGCACGCACGCACACACACACACACACACACACACACACACACACACACACAGATCAGAAACTGATCTGTGTGTGGCCTGACTGGGCCTGACTGTAGGTACAGTATGATATGAGATGCAAGCGTGTTCCTGCTCATTGTGTTCTTATCATGGTTTCCATAATCTATACCAGGACGTCATAGATCTACTGTCATACTGCATATTGTTCAGTGGTGGAAAGTAACCATTTCCAGTACTTGTACTTCTACTCCACTACATCTCAGAGCCAAAATTTGTACTTTTACTTCACTACAATTATTTTAAAACTTTAGTGATTTTGAAAATTGCCGATCTACAAGCTCACAATGCGTCGCATCACATCTGTGGGGATAGAAAACACATGCCTGTATGGGAGCCCCAAAAGCACAAAATAAATGTAAAAAGTCTTCTATAGATCTAGTAGAGATGGAGTCTATACAATCTGATCTTCTGTAGATCTAGTATAGAGTCAATTCTAAGGCATGGTATCACCAGTTGGTTTGGAAACCTAACTGTAAAATACAAATCTGAGATCCTTTCTTTCAGAGCGAATGTTTTTAACTCAAATCTTTGCCTCCCTGGAACAACATATGTTCAGATGGGGGTCCCTGGAACAACATATGTTCAGATGGGGGTCCCTGGAACGACATATGTTCAGATGGGGGTCCCTGGGACAACATATGTTCAGATGGGGGTCCCTGGAACAACATATGTTCAGATGGGGGTCCCTGGAACAACATATGTTCAGATGGGGGTCCCTGGAACAACATATGTTCAGATGGGGGTCCCTGGGACAACATATGTTCAGATGGGGGGTCCCTGGGACAACATATGTTCAGATGGGGGTCCCTGGAACAACATATGTTCAGATGGGGGTCCCTGGAACAACATATGTTCAAATGGGGGTCCCTGGGACAACATATTTTCAGATGGGGGTCCCTGGGACAACATATGTTCAGATGGGGGTCCCTGGGACAACATATGTTCAGATGGGGGTCCCTGGGACAACATATGTTCAGATGGGGGTCTGAATTAAAGGTCTATTGTGTGTGTTTTTTTCTCCTCAGATTCTGGTGACGTCCAACGACTCTCGCATCCGGCTGTACGACCTCCGTGACCTCTCTCTGTCCATGAAGTACAAGGGCTACGTCAACAGCAGCAGCCAGATCAAAGCTAGCTTCAGGTGACGCACGCACATTTTAATCATTTATTTATGTCCACATAAGAGATACAAATACAAGGACACAAATATTTACAAGGTGCCGTACAGAATGCAATCAGCAAATCCCGAACAAATACCCACACACCCTTCAGGGGTACAGGTAACAGCGTCTTCGCCATATTTGGCGGCTACCGATAGTGGAAGATATTGCACAGAATTTCGCAAGCCGTTTGGCTGCTTTTTTTGGCATCCCAAGTTGTTGGAAGCCTCTTACAACCAAACTGTGTACATGTCCTAGGCTGCCGAAGATAAACACATATAGATTGCACCTATAGCCTAGTTCAATGATGGTCTGGAGGACACACACACACACACACACGCGCACACACACACACACACACACACACACACACACACACACACACACACACGCACACACTCACACACACACACGCACACACACACTCACACACGCACACACACACACACACACGCACACACTCACACACACACACGCACACACACACACTCACGCACGCACACACACACACACACGCTCACACGCACACACACACACACACACTCACACACATACACACTCACACGCGCAGGAGCAGCCAGATCACAGCTAGCTTCAGGTGACGCACGCACACTAGAGCATGTGAGCGGAGCGAGGAGCGGAGCGGGTGGATTTTGAAGTGAGCGCGGAGCGGGTTTTAAAATGGGTCAGAGTGACTTCCGGAGCGAGAACTGTCCTCCGCTCCGAGCCGCTCAGTGCAACACGGCACTGTGCACTAAATCATATGTTTGAGCATGCTCGGTGCGTTGAAGGAGAAGTGGAGAAAGATGATGAAGTAAAACGCGGCACCGTGTTTCAATTATTATACAGAGAGAGAGAGAGAGAGAGAGAGTGAGAGAGAGAGAGAGAGGGGACTTTAGTCGCAGAAATAGGATTTTATGCAACTCACGTTCAACACGTGGTCTTTCCAGGGCCAGGGGTAAGTAAACTAGTAGCAGCTCCCTTGAATTCCTCTGAAGTGACGCAGAACTTTATTTCCAGTCCCCGTTCACAAAGGGCAACAGTCCCGTAGCCTACGGTATATATTATTAGGCTATCAACTGCCAAGCTTGGCTAGCGGTTTACATCAATCATTGCCTCTCAAGCCCACACGCGTAATCTGCTTCACGGACTGTCCACGAGAATAGACATACAAATCACCAATGCACCGCTCATGGCATGTCGACAGTTTACAGATCAGTTTAACTTTTTTATTTGGACACATATTATGCGACGATGGGTAGCCTACAATAAGCACTTTGGAAACGAAATAGCCTGGACAGTGGACCGTAGGCCTAACATTGGTGGTCATCATGTAACTTGCCTGTATCTTACGCATGCAGTCCGCAGTGAACATTATAACGTTTACGTTATATGGAGAGTTTACCGCGGGGATGTTGATTGATCAGGTTATTATTCACTGCAGCTGGGTTGACGAGACAGCAGTGCAACATGAAACCCTGATGTGTTTTTAAGCATTTAATTTAGCAGTTTATGCTCCAGGCAATAAAATGACGATGTGTTTAATTAGACAGTATCAGGAAAACGGCTTTTTTTTTTTCTTTTTCGTCATTTTTTGCTGCTGAGCGGGTGTATCTGAGCGGAGTGCGGATCGCGCGATGCGCAAATGAAGGTGAGCACTGAGCGAGCGTAGAGCGGCGTGGGGGGGGATGAACACGAGGGAATGACGAGTGGAAACAAAAGCCGTCGAGAGCGAAGAGCGGAATTCTCGACCGCTCCGCTCACATGCTCTGACGCTCACGCACACACACACACACACACACACACACACACACACACACAGTGTCAGGGATGTCGTCACGCCTACCTAGTTGTGACGTCATCCCCTCCTTATATAAGGCATCCACGCCAGCACCAGTCTCTGTCCGATCATTATTTGTCAACCTTGTCTGTATTGAGATTCTAATTCTAAACCTGCAATTTAATCATTCTTAACTTGCTCCCAAAACTGAAGAACATCAAGACCACAACTATCCAACATCAAGATAACAACTCCTTGATAAGTTGTTAAGGTCAGCACTTTCCGCGCTTGCGACCAAGACCTCCTCCATCCTTACAGAATGATCGGACCATTATTTGGTCGCAGCGGAAAAGATGTCTCTGGAAAAAATACCATGCCTTCCCCTACCATGCCTTCCCCTACCATGCCTTCCCCTACCATGCCTTCCCTGGGACCCCACCCTCGGACAGATTGACTAAGGCCGACTAAGTACTAAGGACCCAACCTTCATTGGGTACCCCTCGGTTACCCTCGGCCTTCCGGATCTGTCCAGCCATCTACCCACTCTGGGAAATCCCAGCCAGCCCGGCTCAACGCTGCCCGGCTCTCCGCCGCCCAGCCAGCCTGAAAAAAAAAAAAAAAAGGTCCTTCCGCCAGACTGGGTATCACGAAGGCCAAGTTCAGGTCCTTCCGCCAGACTGGGTATCACGAAGGCCAAGTTCAGGTCCTTCAGGCCAGACTGGGAACCACTGAAGGCCAAGTCCAGGTTCTTCAGGCCAGACTGGGAACCACTGAAGGCCAAGTCCAGGTCCTTCAGGCCAGACTGGGAACCACTGAAGGCCAAGTCCAGGTTCTTCAGGCCAGACTGGGAACCACTGAAGGCCAAGTCCAGGTCCTTCAGGCCAGACTGGGAACCACTGAAGGCCAAGTCCAGGTCCTTCAGGCCAGACTGGGAACCACTGAAGGCCAAGGTCAAGATAGAATCCCAAGCAGCTGATTCCCCCTTCATTGGAGAAGTCGAAGATCTTGCTGATTGTACCACCCAACCCATCCAACCCAATCCAATCCAATCCTATCCATCCAACCCAACCCAACCCAATCCAATCCAACCCAATCCAATCCAATCCTATCCACGTCTTCCTGCCGAGCACCCGGACCCACGAAGGCCAAGTTCAGGTCCTTCCGCCAGACTGGGTATCACGAAGGCCAAGTTCAGGTCCTTCCGCCAGACTGGGTATCACTGAAGGCCAAGTACTGAAAAAAAAATCTACCGTGTAATCCCCGCTCTCAAGCTCCATTCCCATTCCATTCCATTTCCATTTCCATTCCATTCCACCCTACTTCAGATTCGCCCAGTGGATTTTCCCAAACCGGTGGCACTTCGCCTCCGGGAAGGGCCAAATAAGAGCCACGAGGGCAATGAGAGCCACTTTCCAACTCTCCAACCTTCCAGCCATGTCCATGTCCTTCAGGCCAGACTGGGTTCCACTGAGGGCCAAGTCCATGTCCTTCAGGCCAGACTGGGTTGCACTGAAGGCCAAGTCCATGTCTGTGATCTACAGCTCCCAAGAGAATGCTATATAGAGTCTGGAACTCTCATGGCTCACTATTCAGCCTCTCATGGCTCACACACTGAACTGAAGACACTGAACCCCTAATTGCTCCCGATGTGCTAGTTGGTGCCTTGCATGGTTTCCGCTGCCATCGGTGTGTGAATGGGTGAATGTAATGCACAATCTATGTAAAGCGCCTTGGATAAAGGCGCTATATAAATGCACCATTTACCATTTACCATTTATCACTATTCAGCCTCTCATGGCTTTCCATTCCATTCCATTCCACTCCACTCCACTCTACTTCAGATTCGCCCGGATCTTTCCAGCCACCCTGGGCAATTCCAGCCTTCCGGCTTGGACTACAGACCCTCTCCTTACTCGACGAGAAAATCGAGGCGCACAAGCACTTTGTTTACGCGCGGACGCGTTCCTCTAGGGGGGGGACTTTCCAGCCACTTTCCAACTTTCCAGCCATGTCCATGTCCTTCAGGCCGACTGGGTTCCACTGAAGGCCAAGTCCATGTCCTTCAGGCCAGACTGGGTTCCACTGAAGGCCAAGGTCCTACAGACCCTCTCCTTACTCGACGAGCACGTCGAGGCGCTCAAGCACCTTGTTTACGCGCGAGACGCGTTCCTCGAGGGGGGGGTACTGTCAGGGATGTCGTCACGCCTACCTAGTTGTGACGTCATCCCCCTCCTTATATAAGGCATCCACGCCAGCACCAGTCTCTGTCCGATCATTATTTGTCAACCTTGTCTGTATTGAGATTCTAATTCTAAACCTGCAATTTAATCATTCTTAACTTGCTCCCAAAACTGAAGAACATCAAGACCACAACTATCCAACATCAAGATAACAACTCCTTGATAAGTTGTTAAGGTCAGCACTTTCCGCGCTTGCGACCAAGACCTCCTCCATCCTTACACACAGCAGCCAGATTAAAGCTAGCTTCAGGTGACACACGCGCGCACACACACACACACAGCAGCCAGATCAAAGCTAGCTTCAGGTGACACACGCGCACACACACACACACAGCAGCCAGATTAAAGCTAGCTTCAGGTGACCTGTAAAACTGACGAGACGTGTAAAGTGTAATTTTAACGTCCTTGTTGGTTTCAGTCACAACGAACCCGTTCCGGACGGGAACCCGGGAAAAAGATTAAGAAAACGTACAGAAACTTTATTTTAACGTCACAATCCTTTTTGTTTTCAGCCACGACTACTCGTTCATCGTCAGCGGATCGGAGGACAAGTACGTCTACATCTGGAGCACGTACCCACGACCTGAGCAAGTTCACCTCGGTACGGAGGGACCGCAATGACTTCTGGGAAGGAATTAAAGGTAACCTTAAGTTCTTTGACACAGTACACAGAGTATTTCATCATCATCATTCGATTCCATCTTTAGAAATGTCCATTTATTCAAGCAGTTTTTTTTTCCAAAATAAGTGTGTTGTGTTGTGTGTGTGTGTGTGTGTGTGTGTGTGTGTGTGTGTGTGTGTGTGTGTGCGCGTGCTTCCAGCTCACAACGCGGTGGTGACGTCGGCCATCTTTGCTCCTCACCCGGGCCTCATAGTGCCCCCGGAGGCCGTGAGCGGAGCTGCAGCCGCTGAGAAACCAGAGCCCGACCGCCAGAGCATCGACTCTGAAGACTCTGAGACCATTCCTTCAGGTACTGATTTAACCTTTAATAGACTCTGAGACCATTCCTTCAGGTACTGATTTAACCTTTAAAACTGCCACCTGGTGGACGCATGCTGCTGCGCAACCGAAGTCCGTTGCTCTCCCCAGGTTGGCGGAGGGTGTGTAGAGCCCAGGATCACATTAGATGATTGACACAGGGGTGAAAAATGGGTTACAAAAATCGTGGGATAAAAAATATATTATGTGTGTGTTGAAGTGATCAAAACCAGTGATAAAAGACAAGTTTAGAATTATCTCCCACAAACATAAACGGTCTCAGAAATACATAGATTACATTTTCACTCTTTGCTTTATTGAAACCCTTCCCTCGGGTACAGATTACACCTTTAAACCACTGCTTCTGACATTTACGTTCACGAATATATATTTTGAAAATATCTTCACATTTGTTATTTTTTTCATTTCTGCTAAGCATGGAGTGATACTGTATTATTCTTAGATGATTTCCGTTGCTCCAGACTGTACGACGGAAGCATTTATATTTTACTCATGATCAGAGCTTCCGTTCCTCCAGACTGTACGACGGAAGCATTTATATTTTACTCGTGATCAGAGCTTCCGTTGCTCCAGACTGTACGACGGAAGCATTTATATTTTACTCGTGATCAGAGCTTCCGTTGCTCCAGACTGTACGACGGAAGCATTTATATTTTACTCGTGATCAGAGCTTCCTTTTCTCCAGACTGTACGACAGAAGCATTTATATTTTACTCATGATCAGAGCTTCCGTTGCTCCAGACTGTACGACGGAAGCATTTATATTTTACTCGTGATCAGAGCTTCCTTTGCTCCAGACTGTATGACGGAAGCATTTATATTTTACTAAACAAACACACCTGTTCGTATGACAATAATAAAGTTGATTCTTTGATCTTTGATCTCTCTCTCTGTCTCTCTGTCTCTCTGTCTCTCTCTCTCTCAATTTCAATTTCAAAAGGCTTTATTGGCATGATAAATATGTTTTACATTGCCAAAGCGTAGGCTACATACAACAAAACAAAAGTCAACAAACATCCCAACAATAATGAACAACAAGCAATACAGTAGCAATGAAAATAAATTAACAAACATTAACATAACAGCAACTTAATGACCCTGTTCCGGCAGATATACCTGTCTCTTCTGTCCACTGTCTGTCCCTCAGACAGATATACCTGTCTCTACTGTCCACTGGCTGTCCCTCAGTTGATGACAACTCCACACGTATTTTGCTGCCAAAACAAACATATTGAAGTGATGAGTTATTAATGGTGGATTCAAATTCTTTATATCTTTCTTTAAATGTAAGGAAGAATGACTCGCTGATGTCTTTATACTTGTCGCATTGTAACACAAAGTGTAGTTCCGTCTCCACCTCCCCTTGAGAGCAGAGTGAACACAGTCTGTCTTCTCTAGGCAGCCAGTTCTATCTGTGTCTGTGTGTCTGTGTCAGTTCTGTCTGTGTCTTCCTGTTTCTATTGAGTCTGTACATGTACATAGTCAACATCTTCCTCAGTGTTGGATCAGTAACAGTGGTCAGGTGATTTGCCACTGTGTATTCTCGGTGGAGGGCCAAATAGCATTCTAATTTACTTTGGGTTTTTGTTGTGTTTTTCCAATATGTGATATAATGTTCTTGTTGCATTTTGATCATTTGG
>NC_137874.1:44075454-44161469 GCF_963924005.1 Protomyctophum bolini
TAGCCCATGGTCCAAAATGATGAGAAACGAGGCTAACTTTTTTTTTCAAAATTTCAAAAAACATGGGCTATAACCCATCGTTTTTGTCATTTCGTCATTTTTTTCAAATCTTCAAAAATGATGAAAAACGGCGCGCTATAGTATGCCGTACGATATGGGCTATAGCCCATGGTCCAAAATGATGAGAAACGAGGCTAACTTTTTTTTTCAAAATTTCAAAAAACATGGGCTATAACCCATCGTTTTTGTCATTTCGTCATTTTTTCAAATCTTCAAAAATGATGAAAAACGGCGCGCTATAGTATGCCGTACGATATGGGCTATAGCCCATGGTCCAAAATGATGAGAAACGAGGCTAACTTTTTTTTTCAAAATTTCAAAAAACATGGGCTATAACCCATCGTTTTTGTCATTTCGTCATTTTTTTCAAATCTTCAAAAATGATGAAAAACGGCGCTCTATAGTATGCCGTACGATATGGGCTATAGCCCATGGTCCAAAATGATGAGAAACGAGGCTAACTTTTTTTTTCAAAATTTCAAAAAACATGGGCTATAACCCATCGTTTTTGTCATTTCGTATTTTTTTTCAAATCTTCAAAAATGATGAAAAACGGCGCGCTATAGTATGCCGTACGATATGGGCTATAGCCCATGGTCCAAAATGATGAGAAACGAGGCTAACTTTTTTTTTCAAAATTTCAAAAAACATGGGCTATAACCCATCGTTTTTGTCATTTCGTCATTTTTTTCAAATCTTCAAAAATGATGAAAAACGGCGCGCTATAGTATGCCGTACGATATGGGCTATAGCCCATGGTCCAAAATGATGAGAAACGAGGCTAACTTTTTTTTTCAAAATTTCAAAAAACATGGGCTATAACCCATCGTTTTTGTCATTTCGTCATTTTTTTCAAATCTTCAAAAATGATGAAAAACGGCGCGCTATAGTATGCCGTACGATATGGGCTATAGCCCATGGTCCAAAATGATGAGAAACGAGGCTAACTTTTTTTTCCAAAATTTCAAAAAACATGGGCTATAACCCATCGTTTTTGTCATTTCGTCATTTTTTTCAAATCTTAAAAAATGATGAAAAACGGCGCGCTATAGTATGCCGTACGATATGGGCTATAGCCCACGGTCCAAAATGATGAGAAACGAGGCTAACTTTTTTTTTCAAAATTTCAAAAACATGGGCTATAACCCATCGTTTTTGTCATTTCGTCATTTTTTTCAAATCTTCAAAAATGATGAAAAACGGCGCGCTATAGTATGCCGTACGATATGGGCTATAGCCCATGGTCCAAAATGAGAAACGAGGCTAACTTTTTTTTTCAAAATTTCAAAAAACATGGGCTATAACCCATCGTTTGTCATTTCGTCATTTTTTTCAAATCTTCAAAAATGAAGAAAAACGGCGCGCTATAGTATGCCGTACGATATGGGCTATAGCCCATGGTCCGAAATGATGAGAAACGAGGCTAACTTTTTTTCAAAATTTCAAAAAACATGGGCTATAACCCATCGTTTTTGTCATTTCGTCATTTTTTTCAAATCTTCAAAAATGATGAAAAACGGCGCGCTATAGTATGCCGTACGATATGGGCTATAGCCCATGGTCCAAAATGATGAGAAACGAGGCTAACTTTTTGTTTCAAAATTTCAAAAAACATGGGATATAACCCATCGTTTGTCATTTCGTCATTTTTTTCAAATCTTCAAAAATGATGAAAAACGGCACGCTATAGTATGCCGTAAGATATGGGCTATAGCCCATGGTCCAAAATGATGAGAAACGAGGCTAACTTTTTCCAAAATTTCAAAAAACATGGGCTATAACCCATCGTTTTTGTCATTTAGTCTTTTTTTTTCAAATCTTCAAAAATGATGAAAAACGGCGCGCTATAGTATGCCGTACGATATGGGCTATAGCCCATGGTCCAAAATGATGAGAAACGAGGCTAACTTTTTTTTTCAAAATTTCAAAAAACATGGGCTATAACCCATCGTTTTTGTCATTTCGTCATTTTTTTCAAATCTTCAAAAATGAAAAACGGCGCGCTATAGTATGCCGTACGATATGGGCTATAGCCCATGGTCCAAAATGAGAAACGAGGCTAACTTTTTTTTTCAAAATTTCAAAAAACATGGGCTATAACCCATCGTTTTTGTCATTTCGTCATTTTTTTCAAATCTTCAAAAATGAAGAAAAACGGCGCGCTATAGTATGCCGTACGATATGGGCTATAGCCCATGGTCCGAAATGATGAGAAACGAGGCTAACTTTTTTTCAAAATTTCAAAAAACATGGGCTATAACCCATCGTTTTTGTCATTTCGTCATTTTTTTCAAATCTTCAAAAATGATGAAAAACGGCGCGCTATAGTATGCCGTACGATATGGGCTATAGCCCATGGTCCAAAATGATGAGAAACGAGGCTAACTTTTTTTTTCAAAATTTCAAAAAACATGGGCTATAACCCATCGTTTGTCATTTCGTCATTTTTTCAAATCTTCAAAAATGATGAAAAACGGCGCGCTATAGTATGCCGTACGATATGGGCTATAGCCCATGGTCCAAAATGATGAGAAACGAGGCTAACTTTTTGTTTCAAAATTTCAAAAAACATGGGATATAACCCATCGTTTGTCATTTCGTCATTTCTTTCAAATCTTCAAAAATGATGAAAAACGGCACGCTATAGTATGCCGTAAGATATGGGCTAAAATGATTAATCTATATTCTACAAGATTGTGGAAAGCTGTCTAAGAACGTACACATTAAAACCCTTGTTTAGTGTTCGTTTATTTAAATTAATACTGCAGAATTTTATGGTCATGTGGAAATAGAATATAACCAACATAAGGTTTTGCCATATTATACAAAAACATTTATTTAAAGGGAATATAAGGAGGTAAGTTAAATTTACTTTCTTTAAAATAGAATTCCCTAATACCTCAATATCATTATAATTGAGTGTATACTCAAATGTTAATTCATTTTGTTTGAGAAGGTGAAACAATCCAAACGGCAACATGATTTGTCCTCAACCTGTACAGGCTGTGCAGTACTTCATTGTGGAGCTTGTGGATCTACTATTTCCGCTACTTTTGCGCATACAAGGTTGTCATACAACGTAGTATAAAATAGGACATTAATTTACTGTAGCATCCTTACACACACTTGCAACAAGAAATGACCCTGTTTTCCACCCTGGATTAGCTCTAGTCTACTGTATGCTGCGTTGTCTGAAGGAAGCCAAACCAAAATAAGTTCTACTCTTATACAGTAGCCTACCTGTCCTGTACACAGGATGTAACATTAACCTACCTGTCCTGTACACAGGATGTAACATTAACCTACCTGTCCTGTACACAGGATGTAACATTAACCTACCTGTCCTGTACACAGGATGTAACATTAACCTACCTGTCCTGTACACAGGATGTAACATTAACCTACCTGTCCTGTACACAGGATGTAACATTAACCTACCTGTCCTGTACACAGGATGTAACATTAACCTACCTGTCCTGTACACAGGATGTAACATTAACCTACCTGTCCTGTACACAGGATGTAACATTAACCTACCTGTCCTGTACACAGGATGTAACATTAACCTACCTGTCCTGTACACAGGATGTAACATTAACCCATTTAGGCCAGACATCGAAATTTAAAAAAAAATGTCTTTTTAAAATTCTGAAAAACCTCATGTTTCTGTATCAGTGGTGCTCAATATTTCATGTCAAGGACCCCAAAAATGATATGTAATTGGCCACCGAAAATATAAAATAACATATCTGAAAATATGTTGTTCCTGGAACCTCTCAGAAGCAAAGATTTGAGTTAAAACATTCGCTCTGAATGATATATTCAAAAGATTTTAGCCACATTTTCAAGAATTTTCAAAAATAGCAGACCTACAAGCTCATAGCGCGGCACTCGTTGCTGCGCTATGAGCTTGTAGATCTGCTATTTCTCAATAGCTAACATAATGCTTAAAACACCAAATAAAGTACAACCTTGTACAGACAGACATCCATATCTTCAACATTAAGAAGCCTTTAAATTGGATGATGTTGGCCATGCACTATATCCTGACAGTTTTCTGAAAAATCTATGTTTCTATGTCAGTCGTTCTTCGATTTTTCAAAAATAGCAGACCTACAATCTCATAGCGCGCCGGTGGCGCGCTATGAGATTGTAGATCTATTTTTCAATAGCTAAAGCATAGCATGATGCTAATACCAAAAGGGGTTCCCGCTCAAAATGGATTAACACCAGAGGCAAATGTTTTTTGAGGGGCACTAGCCCCTCCTACACAGCTTTTGTCCCCACACACACACGTCTCAATATTTGACATTGACAATGAAAGGAGAAAATGGGTTTAAAAATGTCCGCCGAATATGACGTAAATTTGTACGATGACAAGAGCGCCCCTCACTTCACACAGGTGTGATTCTTTTTCAGTATATGTCACTGTGCCACCATCATTCAGGACGAAGACGTTCACATTTGAACCAGACTAATGGCTGAGCATGCCTTCTATACTGTATTTCTTCCAGAAGAATTCTAACATTCAGTCTTCGCCTGTAGTGGAGACTAGCTATACATGTATATTTTGTGGACAACAAGACCTTCAATGATCTGTGAAAAGTCTATCCGGAGACCGTTAATTAACAGGATCTTCAATGATTGATCTGTGAACATGCCATAATTATGTCTTTTTGAGTGGTGCAACCACTCCTACAACCAGCAATGTCCAGAGAGAGAGAGACAGACAGACACAGATAGAGAGAGACAGACACAGAGAGACAGAGAGACAGACAGAGACAGAGAGGAGTTGCACCACTCGGTTCACACAGGTGTGATTTTTAGCAGTAGTATAGTGCATTTGGTTTTATTTGCCACAGTATAGCATGTGAGCGTGTAAATTGGCCATTTTCACATGCCCAGGAAGTAGGGTTAATTTGGTTCAGTTTCACATTACAGACCACCTGTGTGTTTCAGTCACTCATCACTTTCTCCTGTCACTTCTAGCCTGATATCTGGTCTGGAAAAGACAACCTGTGACCATGAGTCATTCTCCTGCCGAGCATCAGCAGCGACATCATAATGGCATTCGGAGATTAGAAAAGGGCTCCTCATGACCTTGTGGCTCGTTTTGTAATCTTCTTTGTGGAAATTACATTCTCACTTTATGAATATATTGTAATCAGGCATATGTATTTGAGCAGTTCAGTAAAGATATAGTTTTTGCCTAATCTCTCATTTATATGCAAAGGAGTACTAGTTTAAGAGCTTAGATTTTCTTCAGTCTTAATGCTTACCAACCCCACACACACATTGGCATGAGAAAACATACGTTTACATTGCCAAAGCAAAAAAAATACAGCAATAATCAAAACAAAAATGAAAGTCAGAATCTTCAATAGATCAATTTCTATGTACCAAGAGCACTCGGTGCAGGTATAGTGCAGGAATAGACACAATGATTAATCTTTAGGGTGGTTGTGTTCCATTTGATATCCTTCTCCTATCACAGCAACTCACAAATCTTGCTGCTATATTTGCACATTGTTGTGCTACGCCCAGCAGATATGGGAGTTTTGTCATTGGTCAAAAGGAAACACAATGAGCAGAAAATGAACCATGTAAATACAACAAATTGAGGGCACCGCAGGGAGTTGAACCCCATTCTGGTAAACCAGTAGTACCACACCAGTGCCTTAGTTGGTTTTGTTGTAATTTACATGTCCAAAAGCAATCATTCATAACTATAAATGATAGCCATGATTATGTCTTTATAAAATTGAAATAGAGAAGAAGAAGACTCACTCCACAAATACCTTAAAGAAAACTCCTGACATAAACTAAGAAAATCTTTATTTTTCCGTGCTCATAAAGTGCTCCAAAGTGCTAAAAGTGAAAGTGCAGCAGAAAACCTTTGGATCATAGGCCCATCATCAATGCCTCGCCTACTGACTGGCATGAATGAAGTTTTAGCTGCAAATGGCAGCATAAATAAATCACATCAATACACACCACATAATGTGATGTGAACTGACGCGATTAAGCTTCACTCGCACATTATAAAAGACATACATCACATCAATCCACATCACATACCTAACCCTACCCTAACCCTAACCCTTCATTATGTGATGTGGGGATGACGTGATGAAGCTTTACTCACAAATTAGATCTGATAATATAGCACCAACAATGGTCTTATGACCTAGAGGTTTGCTGCTGGACTTTCACTTAAAGCACTTAGAGCTCTTTATGAACATGAACAAAACAAAAAGATTCTTGGTCTCCGCCCAAGCAGTTGGCCGTAGGTTTTCGTGGTGCAAGATTTTCTAGCCAGTTGTCCTAAGTTTCCTATTTTTTTATTTTAAAATTGACATTTGTTTTCAAAAGAATTGCCTACATTTAAAAAATATATATTACAATTTATGCCATTTGTGGACGTTTGACATAAATTATACGAGGTGCAAATTTGGCAATGGCAGAAGCATTCTTTGGACCCCAGTATTTGTCAGCAATGCAGCAACACTATGAACATGAGAACACAACAACACTACAAATGACATTAGAACACAACAGCAATGAACAAAATTTGTATGGCGTGCGACGACACAGACGAACTATCCGCAATTACTGTGAAAATAAATCACAAGAAAATCACATAAATGCACATCACATACAGGGTGTGTTCATATCTGATGTGAACTGACGTGATGGCGCTTTACCGGCAAATGACTCAACGCAAATGACGTGAAACGATACAGCTCCAATCAAATTAGAAACTGTACGCGAGACACGACCCGACACACGCACCACATACACTAGTGAAGAACTAGTGATAGATACAGTAGGAAAGAAAGAAATTACTTTAAAATATGAAGCAAAATGCGATTAAAAACTCTGAGACCAGAAAAACCAATACGTTTATTAAAGCAAAGAATAGGAGGAGATGAAAGGTCGGGGTAGAAACCATGCACGTCCAAAACAGTTACTGGACACAAAAAGAAAACCTGTGATACGATTATATTTATTATTAATATAATAATCTGTGTTCCAATGTTTAGTCACAAGCTCTTGTTTATACTTAAATGGTTCGATACATACAAAAATAAGTTATATTCAATAATGGATGATCTTTGCATCCCGAGCTTGTAGATGAGCCATTTGCTACTTTAGTGTGTGACACTGTAGCATGACCAAGTAAAGAAATTAATTTACAAAAATATGGAGATACAAGGTTTCTGCCCGACAGCCAAAGATAATAAACTACGCTCACTTACCTTCACTATCAGCACTAAACAAAACACACTAACGAAGGAAGAAAATCTGCCATAATTTTCTTCCTGTTAGTGTGGACAGATCTACAGCATAGAAGGCTGTAAACAGTGTTAAGCAGGCTACATGCTACCGGACATAAGTCACATACCGTCACATCACATTTGTACACAGTCCACTAGTGAAGAACTAGGGCGATAGATAGGCAAGGAGAAAGAAATAAAAGTGTTATTTTTTTCCTGAGACAACCAAAACAAATAACTTTATTAAAAGCAAAGAAGAGAAAGGAGACACTAGAACAGAACATACATATGTGATGTGACGTGAAAGCTTTACCCGTAAATTATGTTAAACGATAAATAAATCACATGCCTACACAAACATCACATAGCCCATAGTGGCATGTGATGTAGAGTGGCATTATACACAAATGATGTGAAACGATACACGGTGCGAATGACAACCTACGGTAGCCTACGGTAGCATGTAGCCCACTTACACAAGCAGCAGGAATCAAAAGGTTCATTACTGTACCTCCACTGCTAACAGCACCCAGCAGCGGCAACAGCATAGAGTTTGTACGTACCTTCAATACAGACGTCGCCTTGTCAGCTTCACGTTCTGAAATGACAGGGAAAATAGGAAACATTAGTTGTCTGCCTACAGGATGACATTTTGGAAGTCATAACAGTCACTGACAGGGCTGTGTCACAATTTTTTTTACTGCATTAACAACAGTCACTGACAGGGCTACATGTGTCACCAATATTTTACTTTAATATAGTCACAAAAGTGTGATTAAAGCAGCTATAAGCAATAATGTCAATTATAATGATTTATATTTTATTCAGACAGCCAGCAATGAGTAAAACACTCCCACAAATTATTTAGTCTCTGTGACACATCTAGGGGCCACAATCTGCAGTCAAAGAAAATGTATAAAGAAATGTACATTTTATATTCATGTGTTAATCACAATCATAAGTTGACCATTCCTTGTCATACATAACATGCAACTGTGACAAAGCCCTAGTTTCTACAGCCACATGCAATCCCGGTACGTACCATGGGGGGGGCTTCCGTCGCTCGGTTGAAGATAGCCGGTATTAATAGAGCCGCGAAGGTTGTATGGCACAATACGTCCCGATCGTCACCGTTCGCCTCGTAATCTCAGGAAGAGCGTTCGTTGACACCGTTAGAAGTTTCAGCTCAACCGAGTAGACACTCTATTACCAATACCAGCCATCTCCTGATGACCCCATCCAAGGTCACACATGACACCAAGGTCACATGATTAACCTGTAAGACACAAAAAACAACAACATTACTCTCTTTATCCAGATTTCATACATTGTAAAATTAATATAATATTAAAGGGATGTTTCACTTTATCCTCTACTGAGGCCTTTTGAAAATAACAGATCTAAAAGCTCACAATGTGTCACATCACAATGCATTGTGAGCTTGTAGATCAGCCAAATGGCCAAAATATGGCTGTAGTGGTAAATGAACAATGTAGGCTAGTACGTTTAGTAATAATACAAATCTACAAAGTAACTAGTAGTTAAACGTTTCCAAATGGAGTATATTTTCTACACTACACTTGAGTAAAGGTATAATGATTTAATTTCCACCACTGTTGGGAACCATGGTTTGTTTGTTTGCGATTGTTCCTTCTCTAAGGCCTCGATCATCAATGCTTTTCACATGGTTTGAGCAAACATTTGTTTGATGGCTGTGTCTGTCCCCCTCCCCTCCAGCAAACAAATGTTTGGTCAAACCGTGTGACTTCCATTGGAAAAGCATTGAGGCGGCCATTAAAAACAGACGAGACAAATGTTTCACACAACCGTATGTTCTGTGCTCTGCCTGTGTTTGATGGCCACTTCAATGCTTTGCCAATGGGAGGCACATGGTTTGACCAAACATTTGTGTTTCATGGAGGGGAGGGGGACAGAACACTACTATCAAACACAAATGTTTGGTCAAACCATGTGCCTCCCATTGGAAATGCATTGGGGCGGCCATTAAATACAGACAAGACAAATGGTTTTTTTTTGTGAGATAGAGGCCCAATGCCTCATTCACACAACACATGTTCTGTGCTCTGCATGTGTTTGATGGCCACCTCAATGCCTTTCCAATGGGAGGCACATGGTTTGACCAAACATTTGTGTTTGATGGAGGGGGGCAAACTAAGAAACACAAGTGTTTGGACAAACCATGTTCCTCCCATTGGCAGCCTTCAAACACAGACAGTGTTGTTTGTATGAAAAAGGACAAACATTCCTGACATTGTCCGTTTAGTGTCACAATAAACAGTCCTATAAATCCTCTAATGTCTATACAACAGTGTTCAATCCTCTAATGTCTATACAACAGTGTTCAATCCTCTAATGTCTATACAACAGTGTTCAATCCTCTAATGTCTATACAACAGTGTTCAAGGATAAAACCATGTTTCTCAAACAAACGCTCCTTACCTTGGAACAAACAGCATACAGACAGCATGCAGCCTGGCTCAGTGGCTCCCAAACCAAACTGCATGCTGGGAAACAACATGGCCGCTCCTATTTAAATCCAAAGCCACGCCCACTGGATCCGGTCACCTGTTCAACTAGTCCGTCCGTCATTGGTCTGTTGGTCAGAGTGATGATTGGATCATCCACTGTTGATCATCACAGCTGTGTGCACCACACACACACACACACTGGTAGTCTATTAATAGTTGTGGAGAGGGATGTAGATGATGTAGAGATATAAGTAATTTAATTAACATTATCCTATGGAATATGCAATGAAATGTTGGTATAGCGAAGAGGGATAAGGTAACTGATATACTTCCAGTAATAAAACAATCTAATGGCCCATAATAGCCTTATATGTAACCTGGCAAATATGGCACAGGACACAGAAATATATTGGGGTTCTTTATTTCCCCAAGAAGTTGGTGTTGGTGTATCTTATTGGTGTAAAGAATGCCACAGTTTGGCAAATATGGCATGCAAGCCTGTAACATAAAATAATCCTAAACTAAATACGGTAGTGGCTCTATCACAAACAGTGTGAACTGTGAGGAACGGCCAACTCACACACTGAGCAAACACTGGTCCCCCAAGCTTCACCCCTTTCCAAGACAGTACAAAGACACAGAAACTCAACCAAGTTGAGTTACTTAGTTACCAGTTCAGCTTTCACCTCTTGTTTACAATCATCAAGATCTTCTCAAAGAAACCCCACAAACACAGGTTGCTTCTTATTATTATTATTCAAGACGTTTTTCAGTGTAACCCTTGACCCCCAGAACATGGCACTCCTAAAGTGACAGTGCCACCTGGTGGATTTACATAGAACTACAGGCATATATGCCACTGGGATACATAATCTGTAGCAGCTGGACAGGGCCGGCTGATCCAAGATACAATATGAGTATATGACAGACCATATTTACAGACTCAATAAAACAAATCATACTGTATGTCCGTATATCTAGTGATACATGAAAAATAACCCAAAAATTGTGAAGATGTGTCGCAAATCTTGGAACGTTTTCAACTCAAATCTTTTCAGATGGGGGTCGGCGGCCAAATACAGAAAACTCTGGGGCTCCTTGACATGAAATAGTTTGAGAACCACTTATTATAGAAACAGAAAACTCTCATGATTTAGAAGACATTTGTAGAATCGCCCTCAGGCCTAAATGGCATAAACTACCTAGAACTATAGAGGAATGCTCTCAGAAATACTTTAGAGAAAATGCTTTCAGCCATTCGGAAAATTAAGCTCCGAACCAGTTAATTCACTCCCCAACATGTTCAATTGATTTTGCACATCAACTTCAAAGGGACAGAAATCAGCCTCGTTGGGGCATCGCGAGGAAGGCAGCGGCGTCTCTCGGCTGGTTGACTCTGCAGACCTGATCACATTCCAACCTCCTGTATAGAACAGAATCCCTGGAACCAAAACATTGTACTCATTAAATATGGTGGCTACATCAGGCATGCAAAGTAAAAATATATTAAAAAAAATTTAATACATTTTTTTTTTACCCATTTTGGGTGGGAACCCCTTTTGGTGTTTTAAACATTATGTTATAATTTACCTTTTGAAAAATAACAGATCTACAAGCTCATAGCGCGCCACCGAGTGGCACGCTATGAACTTGTAGTAGGTCTGCTATTTTTGAAAAATCGTGAAAATGTGCCTGAAACATGTTCCTGGAACGTTTTCAGATGGGGGTCGGTGGCCAAACACAGATCATTTTTGGGGTCCTTGACATG
Source organism: Protomyctophum bolini (assembly GCF_963924005.1). Lineage (NCBI taxonomy): Eukaryota > Metazoa > Chordata > Actinopteri > Myctophiformes > Myctophidae > Protomyctophum > Protomyctophum bolini. The sequence continues at coordinate 44,087,049 of NC_137874.1, forward strand.
AAATATTGAGCACCACTGATACAGAAACATAGGTAGGCCTATTTCAGAAAAAGGGTTAATACACTGTACCCCTCTACTGTACCCCTCTACTGTACCCCTCAACCATCTGCACTGATGACAAATGTGCTACATTATTTGCCTTAGGTTGTACTTACAGTAGCATGGTAGTAGACACTGTCTTTACAATTTAAGAATTAGCATTCTCTCTCTGGTTCCTCTTTATGTCACTCTGGTAGACATTCACCAGCACACACACACACACACATCTCGTAGCCTCTTTGCTTATAAGTGCATATTGTTTTGTCAGTTGCAATGACTGATTGCATTGCATTTTTTGAGTGCCGTTATTCAAATGTAACAGTGAACAACAGAGGGGTTTAGGCTATAGGGTGTTGTTCACTTTACTAGAACCCCTTTCCAAAATATATATATTACTTACAGTTGTTTCACTTAAATGCAGAGAGAGAGAGAGAGAGAGAGAGAGAGAGAGAGTTCCATTTAGAACAAAGTGGGTTAAAATGGCCTGGATGCCTTTACAGTATCAGGAAAACACGATATTATATTTTCCAACTATCCCTAAAATCAGTTTTTTGACACCTCGTTAAAACGGTTTAGGCTACATGCATTCTTCACTCTGCAAGCGGTCTACACTAACCTGTACGCATTTCACATCAATTGCTCGTGTTTGGGATTTATTTACTGTTCATGAAACGTGAAATGTCAAAATTCCACTACTGTGTGGAGCAGGTAATTATTATTATATATTCAACATGGGCTATAACCCATCCTTTTTTTCCCCTTTTTTTCAAATCCTCAAAAATGATGAAAAACATGGTAATTGATGTATCATTGCTGCTGTGATAACAATAGGCTCTATGAAGAAATACCCTCTGTTGACATGTAAGTAGGGTTTCCAACTGTCCCTTGATATATTAAGGAATCTAGCTTTATGGAAGCTAAAATAATCAATCAATGACACATGAGAGTTCAAACAGCTCATACATGCAGTACACTATGATACCGGTTTTTAACCCCTTTTACATTATAGCTGGACAGTAGTTACTATAGTTCGCTTGTGGTGTAGGGGAGGGTAAATGTCTGAAAACACACATTAACATGAATCCAACACAACGCTACACATTTAGTGCTATCAGAAACAGACGCACTTCGGCATGTAGGCCTTCCTCCTCCTCGCGTTGCTCCTTGCTGCCCTGCAGTGTTGGGCACAAGTTACTTTTAATATAATATTACCAGTTAACGAGTATTTTAAGTTATTATTTGACCTAAAACTGTAATATTATTACATATGACTATTAATATATTACTCTGCTGGCATTTTGTTTTAAAAGGTCAAGAGAGAGAGAGAGAGAGATCGCTGCTTTGTTTTATTATATAGTACATGCAGTACAATGCATCCGAACATTGTTCAAAAGATGATGAGAGATGGACTACTGTTGTAGCCTTGCAATTATTCAGTTTGGCTGATTGGTGACTCTTAGTATTCCAATACATTTAATTCAGTTCTAAAAGGAGCTGGCTAAACAGGTGGTTTCTTTTTTCGTTTTTTGCGGGTGAGGTGGGGGCAAAAGTGATATGTATTATAATAACCAATACGTAATATAATATATTACTCTTGATTCCAATTAATATAATATTCAAAGGTAATTACTCTACTGAGACATGCTCGCTTCCAAGACAGACAACATCCCAGAGCCAATAGAGCGTCGCAGTCCCTCCCCCTTTCAGAACAACGAGTGGCCCAGGAAATTAATCTCAATGCATTTTCCCCATATAGGATTTTCTTAAAGTATTTATTTAAAGACGGTTACGCCGCGGACAAAGCCAACTCGGATCGTGACAAATCACGACAATGAACACAATATTTTGGGCCGATCAAATCATTAGAAAGAAGAAAATAAAGGCAGGAGACAAAACACAATTTGTTTTGTTTTTCTTCTTATAAATGATTTGATCGGCCCAAAGAATTACAATTAATTTGGAGAATTACATCCAAAAATATGGGATGAATGACAAAATATAAATGTGAGCCTGGAAACCAGTGCATGACTGCATTCCTTTACAACTGTGTCAAAGCATTACCCACACCTTGGGCCATTCATTTTTGCTCTCAACATTTTCATAACTAAAATAGGTTTTGTTGTGCACACAGCCTATAGGCTACATTCAGCCTGACTCGAGTTTTAGGAATGGATCCCAGCCATGATCCCCAAAAATGGGTTGCAAAATCGTGGGGATAAAGAGCTTTTCTTTTCCCAGATTGCGCTTTATTCACGTCTCATAACTAAAGCCTCACTGGCTGTGATTACAAAATGTATGTTTCAAATTAATTAAATAGATCGCAAGAGTTTTCACACAGACGTTTTTACTTCTGGTTCACGGCCCGGGAGTTAATGGTCTTCAAAATAAGATTTCCGTCTGAAAACCCTCGGCAGTGGCTGGACACAGACAATTCTGGAAGGTACTGTAATGAGCTAACGAGCCCACAATAATTTGGTCCCCACTTCTTTAGGGTATTTTAGTCAAGGTATTATATGCACATTATGCGAAATGTAGGCAGTGGGCACTATTAATACAGTGCCCATGCAGGGAGTATAGTTAGGGGCCACGTTTCTTCCTCAGGGACACTTCAAAACACAGACAGGGGGCTGTGAGAGTGGGGTGCAGGCTTTAGGGGGCTGTGAGAGTGGGGTGCAGGCTTTAGGGGGCTGTGAGAGTGGGGTGCAGGCTTTAGGGGGCTGTGAGAGTGGGGTGCAGGCTTTAGTTCCGACATACTATTGATCCGAAACCTCAATCCTAACCTAACCCTAACCGCAAGCACGGGAGCAGCGCATGTCGGACCATCGCTTTTTCGCATCGCATCGCATGTCCCCCCGCTTCGGATCTTCGGTGTGTCGGAAAAGCGTGCGCACCCCGTGAGAGTTCAGGTTTTGTTCTCCAAACTCTACCGTAACACTGATCTTTGTCTTTCCTCTCTCCGTCCATCTACTTCTTCCTACCATCGTTCCAGAAATGACCTGCGAGGGGTTAAACTATCGGGGGACGGTTTCCAGGACAATCTCTGGTAAAACCTGTCAGCGCTGGTCGGACCAGACACCTCACAGCCACAAGCGCACTCCCGGAAACCTCCCACACAAGTAAGAACATCCAGACAAATATCTCGAGTGTCTTCATGTGTCTGCTCAGGTTAAAAAGACACGAGTGTCTTCATGTGTCTCCTCAGGTTAAAAAGACACGAGTGTCTTCATCATGCGTCTCCTCAGGTTACCCCATTTAGACCTTTAGAGGACGAAATAAAAGAATAAAAGAAGTCTTCAAATCCTAACAGTTTTCTGAAAAACCCATGATTCTATGTCAGTCGTTCTCAAACTATTTCATGTCAAGGACCCCCAAATATTATATGTAATCGGCCTCCGGGCCTCCGACCCCCGGCCCCATCTGAACATATGTATTTCCAGGGACCAAAGATTTGCGCCACATTTTCACGATTAAAAAATAATAATAGCAGACCTACAAGCTCACAGCGCAGCACTCGGTGCCACGCTATGAGCTTGTAGATCTGCTATTTCTCAATAGCTAAAGTGTAACATAATGCTTAACCCATTTTGGGGCGGGAACCCCTTTTGGTGTTAGCATTGTGTTATGCTTTTTTTAGCCATTGAAAAATAGCAGATATACAAGCTCATAGCGCGCCACTCCGAGCTTGTAAGTGATGTATTATGGAAACCCATTTTGGTGTTAGCATCATGTTATGCTTCAGCTATTGAAAAATAGCAGATCTACAAGCTCATAGCGCGCCACCGAGTGGCGCGCTACGAGCTTGTAGGTCTGCTATTTTTGAAAAATCGCAGAACGACTGACATTTTTTTAGAATCTGATCTCAGGTCAGAATGGAGTACAATTCACATTAAATATAGCTTAGACAACTGTTCTAAGTTGTTTCTCAGTTGAGTAAACATGTCATGACTTAGCAGGCTATAGGAATCTCAGAATAGCCAGTGGCAACTAGTGACCACAAACAAATGGTTGGGGGTTGTTTGTTTGCTATGTCAGGACAAGCACCTACTGTGTTCCTACAGTTATTACTAGGACAGGACAAGCACCTACTGTGTTCCTACAGTTATTACTAGGGATGTTGTATGTCAGGACAAGCACCTACTGTGTTCCTACAGTTATTACTAGGGATGTTGTATGTCAGGACAAGCACCTACTGTGTTCCTACAGTTACTACTAGGGATGTTGTATGTCAGGACAAGCACCTACTGTGTTCCTACAGTTATTACTAGGGATGTTGTATGTCAGGACAAGCACCTACTGTGTTCCTACAGTTATTACTAGGGATGTTGGAAAATGTTGAAAATCGACTCATGCCTCCCGCGACTCAAAACGTATGAGTCGAAAAATCGTTTTTATTTGTATTATACTTTTTTTGTAATGTAAAACGTTATAAACGTTGCCGTTTCAAATGTTTTCCAAATGGGAGAGGTACGTGTTTGTGCTGTGCTGCTGCGCCTGTCAGTGCCGCTGTGGACCCCATCGTCCAAGGGTGTGTGTGGTGGGGGGGTGGTATCTTAGCAATACTGAATGATCTGTCCCATTGGTCGTGTGCTCGTATCATGAGCCAATGGCTGCAGCTCTGAGCTTCCCAGACCCAGGTTCACATATCATCCACACATGCCGTAAAGAGAACTGACAGCCACAGGGCTGCTACCATATTAACAGCGGTGAGCGCTCTTCTCTTCTCGTGAAGAAAGCAGGACAGAGTTGTCAAATAAATCGCGCCGTCATTCATACTGTATTTATTCTCCGACATGACATTAAAATACGGAACAACGTGCGTCCCGTATCAGTTCATTACGGGGCTCGTGACAGGCTGCAGACACAGAGTTGGGACTACTAGCCGATAGCGCCGCTGCTCCTTCAGTTTACCGGTAGTTGTTTACAAAATAAAGTTAATTTTTTATTATTGGGATTTGATCATTGATGCAAATTCTAAACATATGGATGCAGCTGCAGAAGTTGTGTTGCTTAAAGGAATGCATAGTTGCGTTCTCCTCAACTGCTGCGCAGCAACAACAAAAATATAAAAATTAGGGAAAAAAAGGAAAAAAGTCGTTCGACACGTCGATTTTAGGCCTCGATTCGTCGATTGGCCACATATGAGTCGTTTGGCATCCCTAGTTATTACCATATAGGGGACAGTGGGGGTTTGGGAACCTGAGTCCACTTTTACAGCTGTTGCCTTTGATGTTTCTGTATAAAGTCTACTGAAAATGTCTACTGTGTGTTAGTCTTCAGGAGCCGCAAGGCTGCCTGCTTGGCTGTGATCTCTGCTGTATTCTACACTCTCTGCAATAAAATGGACTTGGAAACTTCTGCCTGCATCGTCGTCAGTCTCTCCTCCTAACCCATTCTGACCGGGCACCCATTTTGGTGTTGGCATCATGTTATGCTTTAGCTATTGAAAAATAGCAGATCTACAAGCTCATAGCGCGCCACCGAGTGGCGCGCTAAGAGCTTGTAGGTCTGCTATTTTTGAAAAATCGAAGAACGACTGACATTTTTAGAATCTGATCTCAGGTCAGAATGGGGTTAATCAGACCAGTGTGTGTCCAGTGGAAACCTCGTACGAATCTGATCTCAGGTCAGAATGGGTTAAGTTGTTAGATAGGAAATATACATCATAGGTGTGCTATTTTTGAAGAATCGAAGAACGACTGACATAGAAACATAGCTTTTTTAGAAAACTGTCAGGATGAAGAAGACATTTTTAGAATCTGATCTCAGGTCAGAATGGGTTAAAACACCAAAAGGGGTTCGCGCCCAGAATGGGTTAAAAAGACACGAGTGTCTTCATCATGTGTCTCCTCAGGGGTTTTAAAAGGACACGTGTGTCTTCATGTGTCTCCTCAGGGGGTTAAAAGGACACGTGTGTCTTCATGTGTCTCCTCAGGGGGTTAAAAGGACACGAGTGTCTTCATGTGTCTCCTCAGGGGTTTTAAAAGGACACGAGTGTCTTCATGTGTCTCCTCAGAGGGTTAAAAGGACACGTGTGTCTTCATGTGTCTCCTCAGAGGGTTAAAAGGACACGAGTGTCTTCATGTGTCTCCTCAGGGGTTTTAAAAGGACACGTGTGTCTTCATGTGTCTCCTCAGCGGTTAAAAGGACACGTGTGTCTTCATGTGTCTCTCTCCTCAGAGGGTTAAAAGGACACGTGTGTCTTCATGTGTCTCCTCAGGGGGTTAAAAGGACACGAGTGTCTTCATGTGTCTCCTCAGAGGGTTAAAAGGACACGTGTGTCTTCATGTGTCTCCTCAGAGGGTTAAAAGGACACGAGTGTCTTCATGTGTCTCCTCAGCGCTTAAAAGGACACGTGTGTCTTCATGTGTCTCCTCAGAGGGTTAAAAGGACACGTGTGTCTTCATGTGTCTCCTCAGGGGGTTAAAAGGACACGTGTGTCTTCATGTGTCTCCTCAGGGGGTTAAAAGGACACGTGTGTCTTCATGTGTCTCCTCAGGGGGTTAAAAGGACACGTGTGTCTTCATGTGTCTCCTCAGAGGGTTAAAAGGACACGTGTGTCTTCATGTGTCTCCTCAGGTGCCCGACGTGGACGAAGGCCTTGTTACAGATGGCGCAGGTGTAGGGTTTCTCTCCCGTGTGCGTCCGCAGGTGGATCTTCAGGTCGTTCTTGCGGCTGCAGCCTTTGCCGCAGACGCCGCAGACGAAGGGCTTCTCCCCGGTGTGGGTCTTCATGTGGCTGCGCAGGCCGCTGGCGTCCACGCAGCGCTTGCCGCAGACGGCGCAGACGAAGGGCTTCTCCCCGGTGTGAGACCTAAACGATGACAATTTACAGTTTTAGTTTTAGGCATTCATCAGACACGGTTAAATCCAGAGCGATTCACGTTCAGGTTCATTTGTTTGTTTGTTTGTTTGTCCCCGACGAAGGGCGATTTGGTTTACATCATCAAAGCATAACAGGCAGACACATGAATCAAATAAAACACAGTGAAAAGAACATGGTATACACATAGAAAATAAAAACAGCTCAAGGCTTCAGTGTAGCGACAAAGTTACCTCCTCCTCCTATCGTCGTTTAAGGCCTGGATAGACACAGTTAGGCACGAAGGAGAATTTATACCCGTTACTTTTGGCCCCTGGAACCTTTAGGCGAAGGAGAATTTATACCTGTTACTTTTGGCCCCTGGAACCTTTAGGCGAAGGAGAATTTATACCTGTTACTTTTGGCCCCTGGAACCTTTAGGCGAAGGAGAATTTATACCCGTTACTTTTGGCCCCTGGAACCTTTAGGCGAAGGAGAATTTATACCTGTTACTTTTGGCCCCTGGAACCTTTAGGCGAAGGAGAATTTATACCTGTTACTTTTGGCCCCTGGAACCTTTAGGCGAAGGAGAATTTATACCTGTTACTTTTGGCCCCTGGAACCTTTAGGCGAAGGAGAATTTATACCTGTTACTTTTGGCCCCTGGAACCTTTAGGCGAAGGAGAATTTATACCTGTTACTTTTGGCCCCTGGAACCTTTAGGCGAAGGAGAATTTATACCTGTTACTTTTGGCCCCTGGAACCTTTAGGCGAAGGAGAATTTATACCTGTTACTTTTGGCCCCTGGAACCTTTAGGCGAAGGAGAATTTATACCTGTTACTTTTGGCCCCTGGAACCTTTAGGCGAAGGCCGGAAGGAAGCAGCTTGTACTCGGAGCCGAGGGGAAATGGACTTGGCTTTCTTAAGCACCTGGTTCTTAAAGACATGATCCAGGCTACTGACATTTACTCCTGCTGTTTTTGAGGCCGTTCTCACAACGCAGGCGCTGTCGCCTGGATCAAGGACAAACTGGACCTCCAGTGTTGTTTTCGTTGACTAATACTATGACAGAAAATGTCCGTTGACTATACCTTTTTTCACTGACGAAAACTAAGCTACGACGACTAAAACTAAGACTGAATATATTGACAACTTCGTCAACAAATATAAACTAGACTAAAATGTCAGGAAGGGACTAGTGGACAAGAGTATAAGTCATTTTATGCTTGGTTGCATGCTGAAAATAGCAGATCTGCAAGCGCACGACACGTTGTGAGCTGGTAGAATCGGCTATTTTCAGCCATTATGACGGCATCACGGCACCGCCAAAACACAATTTAGTCGACTAAATCAACCGTAGATTCGGCCGACTAAAATCGTATGACAATTAGTCGACTAAAACTAAGACTAAACACTAAAAAATATTCCAGGTGACTAAAATGCGACTAAAACCAAATGAAAACTATTCAAGAGAGAGACTAACGACTAAAACTATAAAATCTAAAATGTGAGGTAAAAAGAAAAAAACAACCCTGGTTGACCTCTGACCTATAAAGAAATACCTTATTTCTTCCTCTCTGTAGAATACATGTTTTACTTTGATGTGTTATATTTTCTTTTGTGCGTTTGTCTGTTGTATTGTTTATTTCCGTTTTTTGTGCAGTCTGTTTTTATTTCTTTATTGCACAGCTTGTAGACTTTTTTACTGTTCTTTATGAACTTTTCTTCTGTTTAAACCAGGGGTAACCAACCAGCCAGGGGTTCCCGCGAGCTACTAGTAGCCCGCGGGAACCTTTCAAGTCGATCCCGAAGTGTCAGACCCGTTGGAATGCAAATGCTTGCCTTTCAGGCTGCCTTTATATCCTACTCGTCTCTTTGAAAACGCTTCTGATTGTGATTGTGGACGGACGGATGACGCGGACCAAACGGCGGTGAAAAGTTGACTTCACTGACTGATTTATAAACGGCTTGGAGTCAGTGTTACTTCCATGTTGCGTAGCACTGTCCAAACTTTGGTATCTTTGGCAGCAGCAGCTGTAGGCTATTTTGTCACGATCGCGTTAATGAAACCAAACGCTACACGCGGTGCAGGATTATTATTTCATGTGAATCATGTCAAAATGAAAAGATGATGATGTGGTTGGCACACAGCGCAGCAGCAGCGCAGCACAGCGGCCCGAGAACACAATAAGAAATATAACATTATTATTATCCTCCTCCTCCTCCTCCAACAACTCGATAACGTTCTCATTTTAGTTTGTTACTCATTTTCTGAGCCATGCAAATAAACAACAACCAGCACTGACTGGAGACGGAGAGGTTCATGTGCCCTGCGCGTAAAGCTTAGCCAGAAACAGGACAGTCATTGCGTCAGCATGGATGTAGCCTCGGAAACCCAGACGTTATATTTCCAGCACAGAGGTGAGGGGGATATCGTTTGGGGGTAACGTTTGCGGCTTCTATCTGTTACTTCTCTGACACAGCGCAGTTCAAACAGACTTCAGCCAGTCAATAGTGGGACACCGCACACTGAGAGCCACATACACAGCTGCATTTGGTTTTTAATTAAGGGCGCGTTCTGAATAGACCAGTCTGCAATGCAAACTAATAGGCGAGTGCACTCCAGGGCATATGCAAAGGGAAAGAATGACTTCTGTCCGTGACAATAATCAATGCTACAGTTTGAATTCTGTACACACGCACACATAGAGCAAAAAATATGATAAATATGAAATATGAAAACTTGTTGAAGTACAACGCATGAGTCAAGTAGCTGCTTTTGTATCAAACCCTTTCCTCTTTACTGTCATTGAACTGCTGTCCGATAAAATGCAGGATGTGTTTGCATTAACTTCAGATATTTAAATGGAGATTATTGGATTAGTAAGTGACTGTCACCTGCAGGTCAGAGCTGAAGAGAAGGAATTTTGGTCTCTTGTGAGCAGAGAAGTATCCGCTGATTGTGTAGTGTGCACTGAAGCTGCATGCCTACTTTGGTTCCACGTACTTATGTGAAATGGCCTTTTCAAAAATTAAAATAATAAAATCCAAGTTTAGAACTCGTATGACTGACTCACATCTTAATGACACCCTCAGACTGGCAATCACTAAATATGAACCAGATTTCAAAACGCTTGCAGATAAAGTGCAGTCACAGCAGTCTCATTAAAGGTGGGCTGACCCTGAGAGTGGTAGATCTTGGCTTATACAATTGGGAATAAAATGGGCTCTTGGGCTTGAAAAGGTTGGTTACCACTGGTTTAAACCAATGACCTCTTCCATACAGGAAAGGATTCCAAATAAGCCAGCTGGGCTTCTTCCCTTCCTTGCATTGTATTTTTGTTCTTTGATGTGTTATTGTCTATCTTTTATACTACGTGCTAAATAAATAAATAAACCAAACCAAACCTCATGTGTATCTTGAGCGCGCCGCTCTGGCTGCAGACCTTCCCGCACACGGGGCAGGTGTATGGGCTGTGGGCGTGGCCGGGGCTGTGGGCGTGGCCCCCTGTGGCGTTCACGTGGTGAAGGTGGACCTTGAGGAGGTGCGCCGGCCGGCTGAACGTCTTCCCGCGCTGCTCCGGGGCCGGGGGACAGCCGGAGGTTGAGGTTGTTGTGGTTCTGGTGGCCGTGGAGGCGCGACTCCTCCTCCTCCTCGCAGAGCGAGCTTCTCCTTCCGACGGGGCGGGGCGGCGGGCTGCGGTGACGGCGGAGGAGGTGCCGGCCAACGCCAGAGGCTCCTCCTCCAACGCCAGAGGCTCCTCCTCCTCCTCCTCCTCCGGACTCCGGAGCTCCGGGTCTTCGCCGGGCGGAGACTAGAGGAGGAGGTGGGGGCGATACGGGCACAGATATAATATCACATTGTCTTTTTTCATTTATTAGTTCTAAAAAATGACTGTTTGAAAAAAGTTTCTACGTCAGTCGTTCTTCGATTTTTCAAAAATGGCAGATCTACAAGCTCATAGCGCGCCTGTAGATCTGCTATTTTTCAATAGCTAAAGCATAACATAATGCCAACACCAAAAGGGGTTCCCGCCCAAAATGGGTTAACGGTACAACCACCTTCAAGGTGACGGAAAGTAAAAGAAAACGACCAAAAGACAATCGTATTGTCTGTATCTCTCACTCCTAGCGGAGACATGGTATGGTCTGTATCTCTCACTCCTCTAGTAAAGACATGGTATGGTCTGTATCTCTCACTCCTCTAGTAAAGACATGGTATGGTCTGTATCTCACTCCTCTAGTAAAGACATGGTATGGTCTGTATCTCTCACTCCTCTAGTAAAGACATGGTATGGTCTGTATCTCTCACTCCTCTAGTAAAGACATGGTATGGTCTGTATCTCACTCCTCTAGTAAAGACATGGTATGGTCTGTATCTCTCACTCCTCTAGTAAAGACATGGTATGGTCTGTATCTCTCACTCCTCTAGTAAAGACATGGTATGGTCTGTATCTCACTCCTCTAGTAAAGACATGGTATGGTCTGTATCTCACTCCTCTAGTAAAGACATGGTATGGTCTGTATCTCTCACTCCTCTAGTAAAGACATGGTATGGTCTGTATCTCTCACTCCTCTAGTAAAGACATGGTATGGTCTGTATCTCTCACTCCTCTAGTAAAGACATGGTATGGTCTGTATCTCACTCCTCTAGTAAAGACATGGTATGGTCTGTATCTCTCACTCCTCTAGTAAAGACATGGTATGGTCTGTATCTCTCACTCCTCTAGTAAAGACATGGTATGGTCTGTATCTCACTCCTCTAGTAAAGACATGGTATGGTCTGTATCTCACTCCTCTAGTAAAGACATGGTATGGTCTGTATCTCACTCCTCTAGTAAAGACATGGTATGGTCTGTATCTCACTCCTCTAGTAAAGACATGGTATGGTCTGTATCTCACTCCTCTAGTAAAGACATGGTATGGTCTGTATCTCTCACTCCTCTAGTAAAGACATGGTATGGTCTGTATCTCACTCCTCTAGTAAAGACATGGTATGGTCTGTATCTCTCACTCCTCTAGTAAAGACATGGTATGGTCTGTATCTCTCACTCCTCTAGTAAAGACATGGTATGGTCTGTATCTCACTCCTCTAGTAAAGACATGGTATGGTCTGTATCTCACTCCTCTAGTAAAGACATGGTATGGTCTGTATCTCACTCCTCTAGTAAAGACATGGTATGGTCTGTATCTCTCACTCCTCTAGTAAAGACATCGTATTGTCTGTATCTCTCACTCCTCTAGTAAAGACATGGTATGGTCTGTATCTCACTCCTCTAGTAAAGACATGGTATGGTCTGTATCTCACTCCTCTAGTAAAGACATGGTATGGTCTGTATCTCACTCCTCTAGTAAAGACATGGTATGGTCTGTATCTCACTCCTCTAGTAAAGACATGGTATGGTCTGTATCTCACTCCTCTAGTAAAGACATGGTATGGTCTGTATCTCACTCCTCTAGTAAAGACATGGTATGGTCTGTATCTCTCACTCCTCTAGTAAAGACATGGTATGGTCTGTATCTCACTCCTCTAGTAAAGACATGGTATGGTCTGTATCTCACTCCTCTAGTAAAGACATGGTATGGTCTGTATCTCACTCCTCTAGTAAAGACATGGTATGGTCTGTATCTCACTCCTCTAGTAAAGACATGGTATGGTCTGTATCTCACTCCTCTAGTAAAGACATGGTATGGTCTGTATCTCACTCCTCTAGTAAAGACATGGTATGGTCTGTATCTCACTCCTCTAGTAAATACATGCTATGGTCTGTATCTCTCACCCATAGCGGAGACATGGTATGGTCTGTATCTCACTCCTCTAGTAAAGACATGGTATGGTCAGTATCTCACTCCTCTAGTAAAGACATGGTATGGTCTGTATCTCACTCCTCTAGTAAAGACATGGTATGGTCTGTATCTCACTCCTCTAGTAAAGACATGGTATGGTCTGTATCTCTCACTCCTCTAGTAAAGACATGGTATGGTCTGTATCTCTCACTCCTCTAGTAAAGACATGGTATGGTCTGTATCTAACTCCTCTAGTAAAGACATGGTATGGTCTGTATCTCACTCCTCTAGTAAAGACATGGTATGGTCTGTATCTCACCCCTAGCGGAGACATGGTATGGTCTGTATCTCACTCCTCTAGTAAAGACATGGTATGGTCTGTATCTCACTCCTCTAGTAAAGACATGGTATGGTCTGTATCTCTCACTCCTCTAGTAAAGACATGGTATGGTCTGTATCTCACTCCTCTAGTAAAGACATGGTATGGTCTGTATCTCTCACTCCTCTAGTAAAGACATGGTATGGTCTGTATCTCACTCCTCTAGTAAAGACATGGTATGGTCTGTATCTCACCCCTAGCGGAGACATGGTATGGTCTGTATCTCTCACCCCTAGCGGAGACCACGGCTCCTGCTTGACCAGACCGAAGGTCCTCTCCTCGTGTCGCGGACACTCCGGTTCCTCCAGGAACAGATGTGGAGCTTGTGGTTCCTCCTCCTCCTCCTCCTCCAGCACCGGGCGTGATCTGCTCTGCTGACGTCGCGGTGGTCGTGGTTCCTCCAGGACCAGGCCGAAGGTCCTCTCCTGATGTTGTGGTTTCTCCTGGACCAGACCGAAGGTCCTCTCCTGATGTTGTGGTTTCTCCTGGACCAGACCGAAGGTCCTCTCCTGACTCCGCGGAGACTCCGGTTTCTCCCGTTTACACGCCGGAGGGAGCAGGAAGTCTAGACGAGATGGAAGGAGAGAAAACCTTTAAGACTCATTTAGACGATTCTACAAAACTCCTGACAGTTTCTCTGAAAAATAAACCCTATGTTAGTGGTTCTCAAACACTTTCATGTCAAGGAGACAGATCTACAAGCTCTGAGTGCCGCTCTATGAGCTATTTTATTTTCCAATAGCTAAAGTATAACATAATGCTATAAACGTCCTGAATGGCTTAAGCACAGAAGCTGTAAATTGATTTTTTTTACCCGAGTCAGTGTTGCACCTCATGCGTACTATCGCCACATCAGCCACCTCTTCCTGTTCCTCTTTAATGTGTGGATGTGGTTGTGGTTCGTCCTGGACCAGCCTGGAGCTCCTCTCCTGCTGTTCCTCTTTAACGTGTGGAGGCTGTGGTTCCTCCTGGAGGGACAACTCCTCCTCTTCATACACAGTAAGGTGGAGGTAGTCTAGTCAAAAAGAACGAGAGAAAACCATTAAATATTTCACATGGACAATTCTCCAATGTCAGTCAGACAAACCTGGGGGGTTAAAACTAACCTGTGCTGCAGGTTAAAACTAATCTGTGCTGCAGGTTAAAACTAATCTGTGCAGCAGGTTAAAACTAATCTGTGCAGCAGGTTGAAACTAACCTGTGCTGCAGGTTAAAACTAATCTGTGCTGCAGGTTAAAACTAATCTGTGCTGCAGGTTAAAACTAATCCATGCTGCAGGTTAAAACTAATCTGTGCTGCAGGTTAAAACTAACCTGTGCTGCAGGTTAAAACTAACCTGTGCTGCAGGTTAAAACTAATCTGTGCTGCAGGTTAAAACTAATCCATACTGCAGGTTAAAACTAATCTGTGCTGCAGGTTAAAACTAATCTGTGCTGCAGGTTAAAACTAATCCATACTGCAGGTTAAAACTAACCTGTGCTGCAGGTTAAAACTAACCTGTGCTGCAGGTTAAAACTAACCTGTGCAGCAGGTTAAAACTAACCTGTGCTGCAGGTTAAAACTAACCTGTGCTGCAGGTTAAAACTAATCTGTGCTGCAGGTTAAAACTAACCTGTGCTGCAGGTTAAAACTAACCTGTGCTGCAGGTTAAAACTAACCTGTGCTGCAGGTTAAAACTAATCTGTGCTGCAGGTTAAAACTAATCCATACTGCAGGTTAAAACTAATCTGTGCTGCAGGTTAAAACTAATCTGTGCTGCAGGTTAAAACTAATCCATACTGCAGGTTAAAACTAACCTGTGCTGCAGGTTAAAACTAACCTGTGCTGCAGGTTAAAACTAACCTGTGCAGCAGGTTAAAACTAACCTGTGCTGCAGGTTAAAACTAACCTGTGCTGCAGGTTAAAACTAATCTGTGCTGCAGGTTAAAACTAATCTGTGCTGCAGGTTAAAACTAATCTGTGCTGCAGGTTATAACTAATCTGTGCTGCAGGTTAAAACTAATCTGTGCTGCAGGTTAAAACTAACCTGTGCTGCAGGTTAAAACTAATCTGTGCTGCAGGTTAAAACTAATCTGTGCTGCAGGTTAAAACTAATCTGTGCTGCAGGTTATAACTAATCTGTGCTGCAGGTTAAAACTAATCTGTGCTGCAGGTTAAATCTAACCTGTGCTGCAGGTTAAAACTAACCTGTGCTGCAGGTTAAAACTAATCTGTGCTGCAGGTTAAAACTAACCTGTGCTGCAGGTTAAAACTAATCTGTGCTGCGGGTTAAAACTAACCTGTGCTGCAGGTTAAAACTAACCTGTGCTGCAGGTTAAAACTAATCTGTGCTGCAGGTTAAAACTAATCTGTGCTGCAGGTTAAAACTAACCTGTGCTGCAGGTTAAAACTAATCTGTGCTGCAGGTTAAAACTAATCTGTGCTGCAGGTTAAAACTAATCTGTGCTGCAGGTTAAAACTAATCTGTGCTGCAGGTTAAAACTAATCTGTGCTGCAGGTTAAAACTAATCCATACTGCAGGTTAAAACTAACCTGTGCTGCAGGTTAAAACTAATCCATACTGCAGGTTAAAACTAACCTGTGCTGCAGGTTAAAACTAATCCATACTGCAGGTTAAAACTAACCTGTGCTGCAGGTTAAAACTAATCCATGCTGCAGGTTAAAACTAACCTGTGCTGCAGGTTAAAACTAATCCATGCTGCAGGTTAAAACTAATCTGTGCTGCAGGTTAAAACTAATCCATGCTGCAGGTTAAAACTAATCCATGCTGCAGGTTAAAACTAATCTGTGCTGCAGGTTAAAACTAATCTGTGCTGCAGGTTAAAACTAATCTGTGCTGCAGGTTAAAACTAATCCATGCTGCAGGTTAAAACTAATCCGTGGCTTCCTGTGAGGTTGGGGTTAGGGGAGGGTGTAAGACTCAGAGTGTAGAGGAGGAGAGTAGCTTTGATCGAAGCGGGTCCCTATTGGAACTATCCCATTGACACAAAGCGGGGTGCCTATGGGCTATAGTTCCACACATTGGAACTATCCCATTGAGACAAAGCGGGGTGCTATGGGCTATAGTTCCACACATTGGAACTATCCCATTGAGACAAAGCGGGGTGCTATGGGCTATAGTTCCACACATTGGAACTATCCCATTGAGACAAAGCGGGGTGCTATGGGCTATAGTTCCACACATTGGAACTATCCCATTGAGACAAAGCGGGGTGCCTATGGGCTATAGTTCCACACATTGGAACTATCCCATTGAGACAAAGCGGGTCCCTATGGGCTATAGTTCCACACATTGGAACTATCCAATTGAGACAAAGTGGGGTGCTATGGGCTATAGTTCCACACACTGGAACTTTCCCATTGAGACAAAGCGGGGTGCTATGGGCTATAGTTCCACACATTGGAACTATCCCATTGAGACAAAGCGGGGTGCTATGGGCTATAGTTCCACACATTGGAACTATCCCATTGAGACAAAGCGGGTCCCTATGGGCTATAGTTCCACACATTGGAACTATCCAATTGAGACAAAGTGGGGTGCTATGGGCTATAGTTCCACACACTGGAACTTTCCCATTGAGACAAAGCGGGGTGCTATGGGCTATAGTTCCACACATTGGAACTATCCCATTGAGACAAAGCGGGGTGCTATGGGCTATAGTTCCACACATTGGAACTATCCCATTGAGACAAAGCGGGGTGCTATGGGCTATAGTTCCACACATTGGAACTATCCCATTGAGACAAAGTGGGGTGCTATGGGCTATAGTTCCACACATTGGAACTATCCCATTGAGACAAAGCGGGGTGCTATGGGCTATAGTTCCACACATTGGAACTATCCCATTGAGATAGAATGAGCACTTCCGCATTCCTTTGTTATAATGGGAGTCGACGCTAGTGTCGCCACCCTCGTACTAGATTACTCTGAACATGAAGTAGCAATATATCATTATCATCCGCTCCAGACCGGTTCACACGACAATTTCACCCGTTTCGGACGTTATCGCCCCGATAATCAAAGAGAATGTTCGTAAATCAGCACCTTAGAAATACCCCCAGGATGTGATAATCAACATACTGGGAAATCCGGAACTGAAAATATGGGAGCGTTTGCGTTTTATGTCAATAAACGGTGGCCTCGAGCCACGTGAGACGCTGCCGAGCGAGACGCTGTGCCGAGCGTTGCGACGGCCACCAGACCCGACAATAGAGCTGGAAATGACACGTTGCCAAGGTTGCCCAGGCTGTGTCTGCTCCACCACCCTGCATGCGTGCAGTCCGGGTGAACACAGCCAAACACCAACAATGTCTAGTATGCCAGTATGGCCGTATTCCAACATCCTGATTGCGAACGCAGTGAGCACTTACTATGAGACCTAGCAGATCATGTCTGTGCGTGCGTGTCCCCCCCCTTTGTGCCCATATATGGAGCTACGTCCAAATATGGAGTGTGTTGCATCATGTCTGTCTGTCTGTCTGTCTGTGTGTCCGTGTGTCACGCTTTTGTGCCCATATATGGAGCTGCTTTGGGGACTCCTTATATGGTTATGGCTGAGTCATGGTGACAACTTAAATATGTACGAGCTGCGTTCGCGAGCTGCGTTCGCTTCCCGCGTTTGCGCGTCTTACTGGTAACGGTTGATTTCGTATATTTAATACAGTGATAACGGACGAATCCGCTGACAATTTTGTACCACAGTACCAGGCTTTCCTCCGAGGTGGAAAGCCTGGTGACGCTGGTGTTACTTATTGTCAAGTGACCCACAGAGACGGCTCATGCTTGCATCACCAAATAAACCACAACTGCTACAATAAGGTGTCGGCCATCTTGAAAAATGGCCGCCATATTGAAATTTCAAACGCCTCGGAAAATGTTCTTATCGAGTGAACCACGGAGACTGCTCATGACAATGTCCACGCTTAGTCTAGCCTTGACTACCTTACATGGCGAATGCAAAGGCTCAACTTATGATAGCATTTTATGTAGCCATAGCACTATATAGTATACCAGTAAGACGTGCAAACGCGAGAAGCGAACGCAGCTCGTACATATTTGGGTTTTTTTAAGATTTATTTTTAAGTTATTATATTTTTAAGTTAAGTTATTTTTAAGTTAAGTTTTTAACTTAGCCATAACCATATAAGGAGTCCCCAAAGCAGCTATACGTCCAAATATGGAGTGTGTTGCATCAATCACAAACAAATCACTCAGCTCCATATATGGGCACAAAGGTGGGAAACACACACACACAGACAGACATGATCTGCTAGGTCTCATAGTAAATGCTCACTGCATTCGCAATAATCAACCAGAGCTTAGTATGAATGTATAAGCACAAACCTGCAGGGTGTAGTTTGGCGTGTAGTTTGCTGGCGTCAGCCTCCTCCTCCTCCAGCAGCAGCAGTGACTCCAGCTGCCTGTGGAAGAGGCTGCACATCCACTGCGCCGCCACACGGAGGCGCTGGAGCACAAACAGCCTGACGCGGTGCCTCCGCTGCTCCGGCTGTGACGACGCGCACAGCGCCTCCACTAGCTCCTCCCCCACCGACGTCAGGTGCTCGTTGACGGACAGGAAGACAGACTCCATGACGTCACACACCGTCGTCGTCGTCGGAGGGCGCTTCTTCTTCTTCTGCGTAGGAGACATGATGTTCTCTCCCCGAGACCCGGCTACGGATAAGCGGTTGGATGTTCGGTGGTCCTTGAGGGGGTTCCAGGTGGTCCCCAGCTAAATGATAGAGTTGGTAAGCAAATGGACCCTTATAGATCTTTAATTATTGAGTATAAAATTAAACCAAATGGTCCGTGAGGGGGTCCAAGGTGGTCCCCATGCAGCTAAATGGAGTTGGTAGTATAACCAAATTGAGCCTTATTAGATCTTTAACTCTTGACAGTGTGAAATGAAACCAAATGGATCAAGAGTTAAATTATTAAACGTCTGCATTAGCCTATTTAATTAATTCACCAGAAGTCTACACAAGTAGAGAGTGTAGAATAATTGTCATTTTGATCAACGTTATCTGAATGTGCATGGTACCAACATCATTCAATACAGCATGGATGGATCGTTGTGGACACAATCAGATCCAAGCATATCGACATATCGAGGCTAAATGTCATCAAACGGTGGTCCGTGGCTCAGACGCTGCAGAAATAATGGACCTTGATGTGAAAGCCGTTGAAAACCAACACTGCTCTTCACAGTTCACACTCCGCCGTTATTCCGTTAGTTACAACCAAAAAAATAAACAAAACTCGCACGCACGGCAGGCAGGCATACACTAGTTCCTGGTTACGTGTTTTACCACGCATGCGCTGTGAACAGTGTTGCCAGCATGGTTGCCAGATTATGTGAGAGAGAGAAGTAAGCAACCAGGTCTGGGAAAACAAGCCAAAAGAGAAGCGACTATAGCCTAGTTTACAAACAAGACAAAATAAACAACTACACTTCAAAAACAAGACAAAATAAACAACTACACTTTAGAAACAAGACAAAATAAACAACTACACTTTAGAAACAAGACCAAATAAACAACTACACTTTAGAAACAAGACCAAATAAACAACTACACTTTAGAAACAAGACCAAATAAACAACTACACTTTAGAAACAAGACCAAATAAACAACTACACTTTAGAAACAAGACCAAATAAACAACTACACTTTAGAAACAAGACCAAATAAACAACTACACTTTAGATACAAGACCAATTAAACAACTACACTTTAGATACAAGACCAAATAAACAACTACACTTTAGATACAAGACCAAATAAACAACTACACTTTAGAAACAAGACCAAATAAACAACTACACTTTAGAAACAAGACCAAATAAACAACTAGCCTACACTTTACAAACAAGACAAAATAAACCACAACTACCAATATTTACTTTACACAAAAGAATCCCAAAAGTCTCTTATAAGCAGACATGGCAACTCAGGCAGTGAAGGATCCATAGAGGCTTGTTGCCTTGATGTGTACCGCCCTCTGGTGGAGGAGGGCTGCAAGTTGCAACTGTCAATCAATAAATACATTGTTTTAGTCCACTGTGATGTGAGCTATTTTCAAAAAGATTCATATACATTGAAAAACATTTGAAATGGGATATTATTTTTATACCAAAATTCAACTACATTTTTCAGTATTGATACTTTTACTTACCGTATATTTCCAAATAGTCGCCCAGTTCCTTTTAAACGCCCCGTCCAAATAACACAATGTGTCACAATGCATTGCAATGTGACACATTGTGAGCTTATTTTGTAGATCTGCTGTTTTCGAAAGTTATTTGATGAAACGAGACGATCATGTTGTACTTTTGTTTAAAAAAATGGTATTACGGGCCCAGAGTCATTGGGGGTCCACGGCCCACCCACCCATGCTCCACGGCCCACAATCTGTGTAAAGGTGTGTGAATGTGTGAATGTAATTAATGCACAATCTGTGTAAAGTGATTTGGATAAAAGCGCTATATGTAGCTAAGTTTTTGATTCATGGGTTTTTTATTATTGTTTGAATGTTTTATACATTTGTGTCAATAAAGTAACTAACTAACTAGCAATTACCATTTACCGTTGGGTTGGCACCCTCCAGTGGTGGACAGACAGTATTGCAACAGTTGTAACTACTGTATTAATATTGAACCACAATAACGACAGTCAAAACCACTTTTTTTCTTTATCATTTTTTTTTTTTTACTAAAAAAGAAATTATAATCAAAAACAAGATGTACAATTTAAACAACAACAAAACAAAAAAAAGACAGCATTATTCCATTTGAGTATGACACAATGAGCTGAACCAATGAAACGCCAGAGATTCTTAGTGGTCTGCCGCCAGCCAGGGGGAACCCCCTGGTGGCTGGGTGGAGGTATAACAAGTGTTAACGCCCTAGGGATCCGTACCCGGAACTCCCGCGTGGAAACATCCAACATCTTAACTCTTTGAAATCTCGTACTTGGCACCCAAAGGTTAAAGGACCTACGCCATTAATTTCAACTGCTCCCATTTTACCCAATTCTGAACAATCAGGCTTCCAATCCTTTTCATTTCAAGGACCCCCAAATTGACACTAATTAGCTCTGTGGACCCCCACTTTGAGCTGCATTTCATGTCATGAAAGGTGCTATACAAATAACGTTTTATTATTATTTATTATTTGAAGAGATGGGAACCCCACAAGAAAATATTTCACGGCTCTAGCAGTGATTCTCAACCCGTTTAATTCGAAGGACCCCCCCCCCCCCCCAGTTTGACATGCATTAGTCTATGGACCCCCATTTAATGGCATTTATATCTCTGAGACCCCACATTTATATTGTAAAATCAATGGGTTAAATATTTAGGCCTATGAAAAACTCTTTATAAATGCATGGTGTAGAGATCCTTCAACTAAGCGCTAGACTAAAGGGGATTACATCCTACAGAGCGGTGGACATATTAGACTGTTAGGTCGTCAGGGTGAGGTTGTGACTGAGCCACTCTGCTACACTATAGCGCCACCATCAGGCTGAGGTTCTGAGCCACTCTGCTACACTATAGCGCCACCATCAGGCCGAGGTTCTGAGCCACTCTGCTACACTATAGCGCCACCATCAGGCTGAGGTTCTGAGCCACTCTGCTACACTATAGCGCCACCATCAGGCTGAGGTTCTGAGCCACTCTGCTACACTATAGCGCCACCATCAGGCTGAGGTTCTGAGCCACTCTGCTACACTATAGCGCCACCATCAGGCTGAGGTTCTGAGCCACTCTGCTACACTATAGCGCCACCATCAGGCTGAGGTTCTGAGCCACTCTGCTACACTATAGCGCCACCATCAGGCTGAGGTTCTGAGCCACTCTGCTACACAGTTATGGACCAAATGAAAACAAACCATACATCGACGACAGAACAACGCTCATTGCTCGTGGCTGGTGTGCTACTGAAGGCCTAAAGACAGAACAACGCTCAATGCTCGTGGCTGGTGTGCTACTGAAGGCCTAAAGACAGAAGCTCGGGGCTGCTGTGCTACTGAAGGCTAAATGGATCTTCTACTGAAGGCCTAAAGACAGAACGACGCTCATTGCTCGTGGCTGGTGTGCTACTGAAGGCCTAAAGACAGAAGCTCGGGGCTGCTGTGCTACTGAAGGCTAAATGGATCTTCTACTGAAGGCCTAAAGATTGTCCTGCCGTCTCTAAACACACGAGGACGCTGCAGTCAACGAGGGCACGTTTTAACGGCGGGCGACAGCCTGCCGCGTTTTCTGGATGTGCGTCATTTACTTTTACAGAAGCTAGCACTAACTCTGTTTACAGGAGCTAACGCTAACTCATTTTACAGGAGCTAACGCTAACTCTGTTTACAGGAGCTAACGCTAACTCATTCTACAGGAGCTAACGCTAACTCCGTTTACAGGAGGTAACGCTAACACTAAGTCCTTTTACAAGAGCTAACGCTAACTCCTTTTACAGGAGCTAATGCTTGAAAAAGAAAACGTTTTCTCGTTTGATTCAGACTCATTTTCACACAATAATAATGAAATTATTCTAAAAGTTCTAACGCGATAAGAGGATCTAAATAGCAACGCTTCAAACCAGCGCTTTTTTTCCCTTTTCTTTCTCCGTAAATTGCTCAGTACAAAAAATAGATCAAACGATGAAAAATAAAACACTTTTCTTTCTTTCTTTCTTTCTTTCTTTCTCTCTAAAGCTCTCGATCCGTTCCGATCAGCTTCCGGCTGCACAGTGCGGGGGTGTGGTCTCCACAGTGAGGGGGTGTGGTCTCCACAATGCGGGGGGTGTGGTCTCCACAGTGAGGGGGTGTGGTCTCCACAGTGAGGGGGTGTGGTCTCCACAGTGAGGGGGTGTGGTCTCCACAGTGAGGGGGTGTGGTCTCCACAGTGGGGGGGTGTGGTCTCCACAGTGAGGGGGTGTGGTCTCCACAGTGAGGGGGTGTGGTCTCCACAATGCGGGGGGTGTGGTCTCCACAATGTGGGGGTGTGGTCTCCACAGTGAGGGGGTGTGGTCTCCACAGTGAGGGGTGTGGTCTCCACAGTGAGGGGGTGTGGTCTCCACAGTGAGGGGGTGTGGTCGCTACATTGACGTTGAACGGATGGACTTCCTAGACGACATGATGGTATCACGACATCCTGGGCGGTCGATCCGATACCCTTCTCGTCGTCCATACATCGTGCGGCGTGTATCCAACACGTACCTTGCACAAAATTTAACTCCTAACACCCCGTCCGCACTGCCAGCGATGCGAGCGAGCGAACGATGAAAATCTCATTAGAATACACGTTTTTTTTCAACGCGAGCGACAACGCTCCGTGCAGCGACGTCGTCCAACCCTCCTATATTCGCTTCGAGGTTTCGCCACGCCCCCAGACACTTTCATTGGTCGAGATCCACACGCTACTATTTATCGTCATTCGATTGGTTCAGGCTATACGCCGCAACGAAACGGCCGACGGCGCTCCACATCAGGACAGTTTTTCGTGCGATGCCGCCGCCGTTGGGATTCGTTCGCTAGCCCCTTGCCTGTGCAGAGGCAGCCCCGATCTCGCAGAAATACGTAACACCGAACTTTGCAACGCTCGGTGGAGATGGCGCTCCTTTCCTCCGGATTCATGAGGTTTTCTAGGCGTGTGTACGGAATTGCAATCACTGTGCAAAAAGCATGGAATACGGCTGTGTATATTACAGGAAACTCCCGTTAAACTCCTGTAATGTACCATCACACCTGTATATTAACTGTATATTACCGTATATTAATTGTATATTACCGTATATTAACTGTATATTACCGTATATTAACTGTATACGCTGCTAAACTTGAGGTTTACGGGCAAATCTAGTGCCCATAATAGCCCGTTAACTCCTCTTTTCACGCAGTGAATTCCGTTACATATTCACAGACTTTCCGAGAGATGGGGTTCACAGTCACACCCGGCGGTCGTCTCCATCGTCGCGCGGCGCTTCTTCTTTCGTCGTTATTGCGATGAGTCGATCATTTTAACGATGATTATAGAAAAACGAGGAAGGAGTCTAATCCACTACAGTATCTGCTACGGTTTTTCTGTACAGTATGTCCACAAAGCAAGCATGTCTAAGGTATGTACAGCTCTGTTTTCATGTTGTACAGGCTAGGTAATGTACAGCTCTGTTTTCATGTAATATACTGTACATATTTACGTTATCTTCACAGTTTTATGTACGCTTTGTCATATATTTATTTAGCTTTTTTTTTCTTTTCTTTTCTCCCTTAGTTGTTATCGTTATAGTACAAATATTGTTCACCGTTCTCCTCTTCATGGCACTGGGAGAGAGAGAGAAAACAGCTCCCCCCGGTGGCACGTTGTTGATATTACATGAGATTAAGTGTCCTTTTAAAAGTGTCTCTTTGAAAGCTGCTCACGTCTGCCAAACACACTGGTAACCATGGTTACCAAACACACTGGTAACCATGGTTACCAAACACACTGGTAACCATGGTTACCAAACACACTGGTAACCATGGTTACCAAACACACTGGTAACCATGGTTACCAAACACACTGGTAACCATGGTTACCAAACATACTGTCCAGCTGAGGAGGAAGAACAAATCTATTCTAATTCAAGTTGCCCAATAATTCACAGCGATCAAACAAAGAAGAAAAAGACGAAGAAGAAGAATAAAAATCAAGAAGAAAAAATACACAGTTTCAGTTTCAAGTAGAGAGACAGTTTTCTGGTCTTCTGTTTCTTATCATATTATATTTATGATATAATAATTCTCGTAGCTTTGTCTGTCCCCCTCCGTCGGGGGGAAAGGTTTGTTCATAGCACACCCTCGGTCGGGGGAACAGTTTGATCGTCGCCCCCCTCAGTCGGGGGAACAGTTTGATCGTAACACCCTCGGTCGGGGGAACAGTTTGATCGTCGCCCCCTCGGTCGGGGGAACAGTTTGATCGTAACACCCTCAGTCGGGGGAACAGTTTGTTCGTAACACCCTCGGTCGGGGGAACAGTTTGATCGTAAAACACCCTCGGTCGGGGGAACAGTTTGATCGTAACACCATCAGTCGGGGGAACAAGCAGTTTGCGGACAGTGGTGGTTCGTTAGCACAGCATCTCCGGTGGACTTTCGCCGCCGCAATTCCCCGCCTTCCAAAAAGTACATAATATTAATTACACTTGAATAAAAAAATTATAATAAATATACACCCCCGCCCCCCTCGGATGGGGTGGGGTGACTCACTGGCCTTGGAACGCCTCGGGATCCCCCCAGGAAGGAGGAAGCTACTAATGTTACTCTGGAAGAGGGAATTCTGGAGCTTCTCTTGGTGGAGCTATTGCCCCCCCGTGACCAGACTACGGATAAGCGGTTGAAGATCCCTCCCCTCCCCGCGTCAGAAGAAAAGGCTGGCGTGTCAGAAAAAAAACGTTCCCGCAGGGATGAGCGGCTGGCGGCGTCCATGATGCGTTCGCAGCGACGTCGCTTTTTCCATCCTCGGACGTTAGTCGGCTCTTCCTGTCGTCGTGAAGTCGAGTTCACCAAGCGTTGGATTGGTCACCCACTGACCAATAGGGAAAGTGAGGTTGAGGTTTAGACCGTCGTGAGACGGGTTGGTTTTACCCGTTGCGTCGACAACGTCGTTTAGCTGAGCCGCGGACAGCCTTTACGTCTTTAGCTCTGTTAGCATCGGTTAGCACCCGTTAGCGGCTGTCAGCGTTGTGTGTGTTGAAGTCTGTCCGTTCGTTCGTCCGTCTGTCCGCTTGCGGCATCCTCTTACGTACGTTATCCCGTAGTCTTTCTGTGTGTGTGTCTGGATTAAGAGCGTCAGCTAAATGCATGAATTGTAAATTGTGTGTGTGTGTGTGTGTGTGTGTGTGTGTGTGTGTCGACTGCGATCAATTAATTTTTTCCTGATTCGGTCTCGAGCTGATCGAGACATAACTTTGCGTCACCAGGCGGAAGAAAATGGAAAAAGAAACAAGATCAACCGGTTGATTCCTCCTCCAGAATGACACCCCCCCCCCCCCCCCTTCCTGCTCGGTCGTCAAACATCGTAATCTGTTGAGGTTTTCTTCTTCGAGTTCTTCTTGGAATACCAAACCGAGCGCTCGATTCGCCATCCATGTGGAGGGTATAAAACAAGCAAATAATGAAAGTGTTGCCGCCGCAAACGGGATGGATTTAACCGGATAGATTTAACAGGATTCCGATTTATAGAAATATCGTTATATTAGGCAGATGTCCGTTTGTAACAAAACACAAAACAAAACAAAAGATAACAAGAAATGACTCAAGTCATTATATATATATATATCAGCTTGCATTCCATTCTCTTGCATATTGTTTTGTAGTGGGTCTTTGTGTAGAATAAAGCATATTGTATCTTAGTGGGTCTTTCTGTAGTGACGTTTTGCGGTCGCGGTGGGTCAGTCTCTCTAGTCGCGGTGGGTCAGTCTCTCTAGTCCTGGTGGGTCAGTCTCTCTAGTCCTGGTCGCGGTGGGGGAGAGGAGGGGGGGGGGGTGGTGAGGGAGAGGAGAGCGGGATTAGTGTCCAATCGGCCGTGGGGGCTTAGCGTCCCATTGGCCGTGGGTCTTAGCGTCCGATTGGCCGTGGGAGGCTTAGTGTCCCATCGGCCGTATAGGTCTGGTCTCCCATCTCGTGACCAGACTAAGGAAGTCAGACCGTTGATCAGTTCTGCAAGCTGAATGAAAAAAACAAAGCCGTTTTCCGCGGTGTGGAGAAACCCGGTGACGTGAGAGGTTAGGTGGTGTGTGGCGGTGAGGGGGGTACGGGGGGTGAGGAGGGGTACGGGGGGTACGGGGGGTGAGGGGGGTACGGGGGGTGAGGAGGGGTACGGGGGGTGAGGAGGGGGACGGGCGGTGAGGGGGGTACGGGGAGGTGAGGGGGGTACGGGGCGGTGAGGGGGGTACGGGGCGGTGAGGGGGGTACGGGGGGTGAGGAGGGGTACGGGGCGGTGAGGGGGGTACGGGGGGTGAGGAGGGGTACGGGGGGTGAGGGTTTGGGTGATAAGGCACTGTGGACGCTCCGGCTCGCTCAGGGGAGCTCGGAGGAGACCAGGGCCAGGCCGGAGCCCTGCCGGACGGGCCCGGCGTGCACCGCCTTGGGGCAGTCGGGGGTCAGCACGCGGCCGTTCTCGCCCACGCTGCCCGTGATGGAGAGACGCGCCTTGGCCCTCATGGCCTCTGTGAAGGTCAGCTGTGGAGGGAGAGAGAGAGAGAGAAAGAGAGAGAGAGAGATCATTATCTCCTCAATTCACCTCAATTCAATTTTATTATAGTGTCAAATCACAACAAGGGAGAGAGAGAGACAGAGAGAGAAAAAAGACAGAGAAATAGGCAGGTGGGCTCCGTGGAGGGAGGGGTCCGTGGAGGGAGGGGTCCGTGGAGGGAGGGGTCCGTGGAGGGAGGGGTCCGTGGAGGGAGGGGTCCGTGGAGGGTGGGCTCCGTGGAGGGAGGGGTCTGGTCCACATCTGTGAGGCTCCTTCATCCTCGTAGCTTAACCCGTTTAGCACCAACAGATTCTACAAAATGTCTTCTAAATCACGACTGGAATCATTTCTACATTAGTAGTTCCGTCCTGAATGGGTTTAACCTGTATCAGAACTCAACCTTCATGCTCTGTGACCTCTGTGACCTGTACCAGAACTCACCTTCATCCTCTTGGCCTCGTTGCGTGACTTGTAGCAGAACTCGATGAGCGCCACCAGCATGGCGAGGCCCAGACCCCCCACCAGGATGTAGAAGACCCCCGCCACGTTGCTCAGACTGAGGGCCTGGGACGACTTGTCCTGGGGGGGGGGGGAACACACACACAGAGTCAGGGACGGATGCCACGCCCACAGGGCAGAGACGTGGGCGTGGATTCATTCATGGACCCACTGGGAAAGAATCGTCCATTATTTTAAAAAAATCCACAGAGATTTATATAAATATTTATTTCACTTATTGCGAACGCAGTGAGCACTTACTATGAGACCTAGCAGATCATGTCTGTCTGTCTGTCTGTGTGTGTGGCCGTGTGTCTGTGTGTCCCACCTTTGTGCCCATATATGGAGCTGAGTGATTTGTTTGTGATTGATGCAACACACTCCATATTTGGACGTATAGCTGCTTTGGGGACTCCTTATATGGTTATGGCTAAGTTAAAAACTTAAATTAAAAATAACTTAACTTAAAAAAATAATAACTTAAAAATAAATCTTAAAAAAACCCAAATATGTACGAGCTGCGTTTGCTTCCCGCGTTTGCGCGTCTTACTGGTTCTAAGGGCCGATTCATACTCCTATTTTACCGCTGTTTCGGCGCTGTAGTGCCGAAATGATTTCGGCTCGTCACAAATTTTCAGTAGCACCGAAGAGCCGACTTTAGGACGGAAATATTTGTGTAAATCTCTGCGGGGGAAAAATGAAGGGCAGATTCTTCAGGAGGTCCAGAAAGCCACGCCCACTGCTCTGTCCTATTGATATGTTATTATTTTACAGATTTTACAGCACAAATACACACACACAAACACACAAACAAGTACGCACACGCACAGACACAGGACACACAGTCACAGACACAGGACACACAGACACAGACAAAAACACAGAATTTGACGAGTGCATGTGTTTGGTCCGACCGACGACCTACCTCAAACCCTCACCCTAACCCTAATCTCCCCCGGGGCAGCACACCTAAACCCACCCCCAACCCTCTCCCGACCCCCAGCGCACCTCGGACCAATGGTCCGTCGGATCATAGTATGCAGCCTCCCAATTTGACGACATCTCAATGTTCTCTTGATAAGAGCCCCGCCCCCTCCACCCCTGTGTGTCTGCTGCTGTTCTATAAGCCCCTCCCCCATGCCAACGAAACCGACGCCCCCTCCCTCGCGCATTTCACTGCGCTGCGATGCTAGCGCTCACTGCACTGTGCTAGCGCTCACTGCACTGCCATGCTAGCGCTCACTGCACTGCGATGCTAGCGCTCACTGCACTGCGATGCTAGCGCTCACTGCACTGCGATGCTAGCGCTCACTGCACTGCCATGCTAGCGCTCACTGCACTGCGATGCTAGCGCTCACTGCACTGCACTGCGATGCTAGCGCTCACTGCACTGCCATGCTAGCGCTCACTGCACTGCGATGCTAGCGCTCACAGAAATGTGATGCTAGCGCTCACTGCACTGTGCTAGCGCTCACAGCACTGCGATGCTAGCGCTCAATATAGCTAGCTGGCCAGCTGACCGTCAGCGCTAAGATGGAAAGACTTTTTGCTCTCGTGCCAGTTTGTGTGTGTGTGTGTGTGTGTGTGTGTGTGTGTGTGTGTGCGACGTAACCAAACATGCCCCGAGACCACGGGAACCGTCCTACCGCAGTGCTGCTGCCATGCTGTTTCACTCAGGCTACGGCCTGTGTGCGTGCACGCGTGCATGTGCGTGTGCGCATGTGTGCCTCTCCCCCTCTCTGCAGCTAACTCCACCACCTCTCAAACTGTCTGCTAAAGCAGCTAACTCCACCACCTCTCAAACTGTCTGCTAAAGCAGCTAACTCCACCACCTCTCAAACTGTCTGCTAAAGCAGCTAACTCCAGAACCCCCCCCCCCCCCCTCATGCGTATAGAGTGGTGGTCCGGGTGGCCGGGCGAGCGAGCGGGCGGGTGGGTTAGGGTTAGGTCGGGCGGGTGGGTTGGTAGAGACTGACCTTACTTCCCGAGACGTTGGGTCCACACTCGCCTTTATCGTACCACCATTTGTTTTTCAGTTTGTCTAAGACTCCCGCTTCACTCAGTTTCAATACGGCGAGGTTTACGGGAGATCTTCCAAATCGACGGGGGGAGGAGGTGGGGGGGGAGAACGGACGGACGGGGGGGGGGGGGGAGGTGGGAGGGGGGGAAATAACATAAATAACATCATAGGACATGTTATTTTATGTTATTCACAGTAAATTCACCCAAAAAAAACCCTAAAAAGAGCAGAACTCTGCTGCTCTTTCTTTCTTCACACATAGACGAAGCCACGGAGTCGGGATAGTTGGAGTGTACGTGTCTCTCTCTGCGCGTACGCAGACGACGTTGTCGTGTTCGTTGCTGGGACGACAGGTCCAATTAAAAAGTCTAACCCCTGGCCATAAATGTACGTACCCGGGTATGAAATGCCTTGACCCGGATCCATCTGACTGGGTGTGATAAAATCACCATCGTTGAGACGATGAATAGACGTCTGGCTAACGTTTGTAAAAAAAGAAGAAAAAAAAGTCCATATTTTTTGTGCCAACTATCTATAATTTAGCTGAAAACCACTGATTTGGGGGGGATCATCAGATTGGGTTCGAGGTGGGGGGGTGTTTGGGCGGTCCTGGGCTAACAGACACATACAGTGAGAACAAGGTCCCGACTCCGTCACTTCCTGGAACAGGGACATACTGCCGGGAACCGTTTCACGCAACGAGTGTGGAGTGGGATGGCACTGTCTGTCAACGCCCAAATATGGACTGGAGTCAACGCGGAAATATGGGCTGGAGTCAACGCGGCTATATGGGTTGGAGTCAACGCGGAAATATGGAATGGAACAGGGGGGAATATGGAATGGAGTCAACACGGAAATATGGACTGGCGTTGACACCATAGCGTGTACATTTAACTGAAGTTACACCGACTCCCGGCAGATGCCAACCTGTTGACCAAAGTGGGCACATACAAAACAAACACGTACACAGTGTCTATACCCGCATGTTTGTTTACGTTGTTCAAAACAACAACAACACGCGGGCGCTAGAGGGGGACGGGGCGCTAGGTGGCGCTAGTGGGCTAACCTTCTCCCCTCCGCCTCCGCTGCCACACTCTCCCTTGTCGTACCACCATTTGTTTTTCAGTTTGTCCAACAGGCCTTGTTCGTTCAGTTTGAGCACAGCCAGGTTGACTGCACTTCTTCAGAACCAGAGCCACATACAGACAGGAGGGTTATTATTGAGGAGGAGGAGGAGGAGGAGGGGGGGCGACAAGGGGTGGAATTAATTAAAGTGCATCAAATTGTCCTGGTAAAAAAAGACATTAAAACCCGTTATTCGTCATGTACACTGATCACATTCCACATGCTAAAGCGTGTCTAATGCGTGATTCGTTCATTCATTCCTTCAGTATTGATCATCCATAAGGCTGTGAACAGTGACATTAATCAGACGTGTATAAATGTCGGCACATTAAACAGGAAAGCTAAACAGAAGCTGATCAAACCCTTAGAGTATATATATATAACCCTGAGGCGAAATGGACATAGTGGCCGAATTTGGTATTGCAGCGCTTACTATAAGTAACATAGTGTTAACACTATGGACCATAGTGCGTGTGCACACGCACACACACACACTCACGCACCCGCACATGCATGCGCACATGCACGCGCGCACGCACACACACACACACACACACACACACACACACACACACACACACACAGTTGCACGCAGACATTACCTGGTGAAGATCTGTGAACAGAGGAATTGTGAAATAACAGCACTCCCTCAGATAAGATAAGATAAGATAAGATAAGATAAGATAAGGTAATATAAGCACATGCAAAGCAGCAATAATAAAACGGACTCTCCAACGTCGTGTAAATGAAATAAAAGGTAAAGAATCATTTTAAAACAGAAGTAGAAAAGTGGTTCCCCGAAACGTTTTCGCTCGTGACGTTTTGCCTCCGGTGCCGAAACTAGAGAGAACAGCAGATCTACAAGCTCACCATGAGCTTATAGATCTGCTATTTTACCTAATCTTTGAAGACACTACAAATACTTTTCATGAAAAAATAAATCATCAAATTTATTTTTTAATTCATGAAAATGTCTGCTTTTTTGTGACTGTTTTTTTTCTTTTTTAATTTTCGAAATAGTAATACGAATTAAAAAAAATATTAATAACATAGGAAACCAAAAATTAAATAAAAGGGACCCATTAAACATTGTGACCGTGACCCCAAATGGGTCCCGAGCCACATGTTTGGTGTTCGCTAGAGAAGAGGCAGCACACCAGGGCGGGCGGAATGTCGTAACAACAGCGACCGTTACCATGACAACACAACGTCGTCTGCATATTGTTGTTAGGGGCAGGTCGGTTTCTAAAGAGTTTTACCCCTGGAGGAAAACAGGCGAGGGTTACGCCCCCTTTTGGAGGAAAACAGGGGAGGGTTACGCCCCCTGGAGGAAAACAGGGGAGGGTTACGCCCCCTGGAGGAAAACAGGGGAGGGTTACGCCCCCCTGGAGGAAAACAGGGGAGGGTTACGCCCCCCTGGAGGAAAACAGGGGAGGGTTACGCCCCCCTGGAGGAAAACAGGGGAGGGTTACGCCCCCTGGAGGAAAACAGGGGAGGGTTACGCCCCCTGGAGGAAAACAGGGGAGGGTTACGCTTTTCTGATCTCAGTCTAATGGAAGGTCAGCAATTTTTTACTGGGTACGAACATTTTTCTCCAGTGGTTACACTTTGTTTAAAAAAAAACCAAAACCGACCTGTCCCTCTTTTCAGCAGAACAACAAAGGAAGACGACAATGTCGTCGGCGTACGCCACCGTTTGTCGCGCCACTCCACCCACCTTAGCTGTGATCCTTTGGGCGTGGCCACGCCGTAGCCCTTGGAGTCCAGGTTGCCGCCCACTTTCATGGTGTCGCAGGGCTTGCGCTGCTCCGTGTACTCGTTCATGGTGGACTCCAGCAGGAAGGCGTACTTCCCCTTGGACTTGCGGACGCGCGCCACGCCCTCCGCCGTCCGCTTGGTGAACACGGTGGGCTCGGCCGACTTCATGAAGCCCCACATCTTCTCGTAGACTGCGATCTTTGACCTCTGGAGGGAGGGAGGAGGGGCAGCAAATTTAGATTTTTAGTTTTTAGTCATAGTCTCTCATAGTCATAGTCGAGTTTTCATTTGGTTTAGTCACATTTTAGTCACCTGGAATGTTTTAGTGTTAGTCTAGTTTTAGTCGACTAAATCTCATACGATTTTAGTTGACTAAATCTACAGTTGATTTAGTCGAACAAAATGTGTTTTGGCGGGCCTTGATGCCGTCGCAATGCTGCGACGCGTTGTGAGCTTGTAGATCTGCTATTTTCAGCATGCAACCAAGTGTAAAATGACTTATACTGGATCTCTTGTCCACTAGTCCCTTCCTGACATTTTAGTCTAGTTTTTATTTGTTGACAAAATCGTCAGTATATTTAGTCTTAGTTCAGTGACGGCGATCTTTGACCTCTAGAGGGAGGGAGGGAGGGAGGGAGGGAGAAAGACTTGAGGGGAGGGATTGGGAGAAAATCCGGTGGGGGGGGGGGGGGGGGGGGGGCAAAAAGAACAGCTGCAGTGGTGGAAAGTCCTGTTGAACGTTCAGTGATTTCACTTAATTAAAATATCACTTATTTTTGGATAATCTTCCCTATTATATAGTGTGCTGACCATATAAGGAGTTCCTCCCTGTCCCCAGTGAGCCCCTGGGGTAAACACCCCCCCCCCCCCCCCCCCCCCAGTTTTGGCTTTTGGTAATCCTTCATCCAATCAGTATGAGAGGGGGCCTTCCTCCAATCATGATGGAGTGTGGGCGGGCCTTGGTGTGTGTGTGCTGTTGGCCTGTGGAGGGCCGATACCGATACAGCATCGGGACATCTTTACTCATAACAAAGGTGAAACTCACCATATCCAATGGACATGCTGTGTGTGTGTGTACGTGCGTGGCGTGCATGTGCGTGTGTGTGTGTGCGTGGCGTGCATGTGCGTGGATGGCTGTACGTGCATGCGTGCGTGCGTGCGTGGCCGTTGCGTCTCACTCTAAAGAACTCCTTGGTGGATCCGGAGTCCAGCGTTCCGTAGGCGATGTCCGTCTGCTTGGCCAGGTCCTCGGCGCTCTCGATGGGCGACACCATCCTCTCCACCGTCAGGAAGGCGGCCAGGTTGGCGGTGTAGGACGAGATGATGATGAGGGTGAAGAACCACCACACCCCGCCCACGATACGCCCTGAGAGGGACCTATGGGGGAGAGAGAGATAGAGAGACATTAGAACCACCACGGTGTAGGACGAGATGATGATGAGGGTGAAGAACCACCAGACCCCGCCCACAATACGCCCTGACAGGGACCTATGGGGGAGAGAGAGATAGAGAGACATTAGAACCACCACGGTGTAGGACGAGATGATGATGAGGGTGAAGAACCACCAGACCCCGCCCACAATACGCCCTGACAGGGACCTATGGGGGAGAGAGAGATAGAGAGACATTAGAACCACCACGGTGTAGGACGAGATGATGATGAGGGTGAAGAACCACCACACCCCGCCCACAATACGACCTGAGAGGGACCTGAGGGAGAGAGAGAGATAGAGAGACATTAGAACCACCACGGTGTAGGACGAGATGATGATGAGGGTGAAGAACCACCAGACCCCGCCCACAATACGCCCTGACAGGGACCTATGGGGGAGAGAGAGATAGAGAGACATTAGAACCACCACGGTGTAGGACGAGATGATGATGAGGGTGAAGAACCACCACACCCCGCCCACAATACGACCTGAGAGGGACCTGGGGGAGAGAGAGGTCATTAACTACCTCGCACGCCCCCGATAGAGATCTGGAGAGAGAGAGAAAACATTTCACAGAAGAGGCTCAGACAATAACGTTTTATTTCCCGTCCGTCCGTCCGTCTGTCTACAACATTATACAAGAAAAGGTCTACTTTTAAATCTACTTGTGGGGTTAGAGAGGAATATAACTTCAAAGACCGCCACACTGCCATAAAGCTGTTTAGACTGTCATAATATAAAGACACACTGCCATAAAGCTGTTTAGACTGTCATAATATAAAGACACACTGCCATAAAGCTGTTTAGACTGTCATGAAATAAAGACACACTGCCATAAAGCTGTTTAGACTGTCATAAAATAAAGACACACTGCCATAAAGCTGTTTAGACTGTCATAATATAAAGACACACTGCCATAAAGCTGTTTAGACTGTCATAAAATAAAGACACACTGCCATAAAGCTGTTTAGACCGTCATAAAATAAAGACACACTGCCATAAAGCTGTTTAGACTGTCATAAAATAAAGACACACTGCCATAAAGCTGTTTAGACTGTCATAATATAAAGACACACTGCCATAAAGCTGTTTAGACTGTCATAAAATAAAGACACACTGCCATAAAGCTGTTTAGACTGTCATAATATAAAGACACACTGCCATAAAGCTGTTTAGACTGTCATAAAATAAAGACACACTGCCATAAAGCTGTTTAGATTGTCATAAAATAAAGACACACTGTCATAAAGTGGTTTAGACTGTCATAAAATAAAGACACACTGTCATAAAGTGGTTTAGACTGTCATAAAATAAAGACACACTGCCATAAAGCTGTTTAGACTGTCATAAAATAAAGACACACTGCCATAAAGCTGTTTAGTCTGTCGTGAAATAAAGACACACTGCCATAAAGCTGTTTAGTCTGTCGTAAAATAAAGACACACTGCCATAAAGCTGTTTAGACTGTCATAATATAAAGACACACTGCCATAAAGCTGTTTAGACTGTCATAATATAAAGACACACTGCCATAAAGCTGTTTAGACTGTCATAATATAAAGACACACTGCCATAAAGCTGTTTAGACTGTCATAATATAAAGACACACTGCCATAAAGCTGTTTAGACTGTCATAAAATAAAGACACACTGCCATAAAGCTGTTTAGACTGTCATAATATAAAGACACACTGCCATAAAGCTGTTTAGACTGTCATAAAATAAAGACACACTGCCATAAAGCTGTTTAGACTGTCATAATATAAAGACACACTGCCATAAAGCTGTTTAGACTGTCATAAAATAAAGACACACTGCCATAAAGCTGTTTAGACTGTCATAATATAAAGACACACTGCCATAAAGATGTTTAGACTGTCATAAAATAAAGACACACTGCCATAAAGTTGTTTAGACTGTCATAACATAAAGTGAGTGTAAATAGAGGAATCTCCATTATTCTACAAAGTGCAAATATGTAGAAGATACAACAGACACACTTTCTCAAAGTCACCATCACAGACAAACAGCTACAGACACACAACAAACGTACCAGACGGAAAGCAACGTATTATCTTTTAGCTCCATTGATTAAATATTAAAATGTCTATAACATCGTCGCGTCGGTCACTCCAGCTCCATCTGAGGCATAATTCTGAGATAAACGGCTATATAACGGTCTGTCGGCACGCAGACGTTACAGACCTCACAGACACTCTAGTTACAGCTTAGAAAGGCACCCTCCGTAGCCATATTCAAAGCACAGTTCAGGACCCACCTCTTTACTCTTGCCTTTAGTTGAGTTTTTGCTCTTTACTGCTGTTGTTTTGCTATCATTATTGTTGTTTTATGCTCTTTGCTATTGTTTTGTATTGTCTTTTTTATTGGCTACTGTGTTTTTGCTTGCTTAACTGTTATTTTACATTGTTCTGCCCTGTAAAGCACTTTGCGTTGCATCTATCATATTTTCATAGAACACGTTTAATGCCAACATTATCTCAACAGTACAAATATCCCAAATCACAGACAATATCCAGTCTAATATCAAGATATGGATATAATATTAATACTAGGGATGTCCCGATCACGTACTGTTTTTCTTTTTGCTCCTGATCCGATTACGTTCATTCCGAAAATGACACGATCGGCCCCCGATTTCCGCTCAGGTGGCGATCGGACCGGGACAGCCTTAGCGTGTGATGGGACCGGGACAGCCCTAGCGTGTGTGATGGGACCGGGACAGCCCTAGCGTGTGATGGGACCGGGACAGCCCTAGCGTGTGTGATGGGACCGGGACAGCCCTAGCGTGTGCACTCCGTTGATAAGTGAGGGCCGTTGGATGGATGGATGAACGCTATATATGGGGCTGCTTACGTGAGACGCGGAGCTTAACAAATCCTCGGTCTGGTCTCTCCGCCGCCCCCTGGCTGTGTGGAGGACACGCTGCAACATACAGGCTGGGTTTGGCGTTCCTTTCACCTCCCTGCTGAGAATCTTACAAACTCTATCATCCTTAAGATCTATAATATATTGATATGATCCATAAGGGCTTAATTAGGCACATCTAGGATGTATCTATGATGTAGAAATGAGATTAAAACATAATAATGATATTATATTTGATTGGATGGGCAAGCCTGATGTGATTGGACAACAGACCACAAGCCTACTATTTGATTGGACAACAGACAACAAGCCTGATATTTGATTGGATGACGGACAACAAGCCTGATATTTGATTGGATGATAGACAACAAGCCTGATATTTGATTGGATGACAGACAACAAGCCTGATATTTGATTGGACGACGGACAACAAGCCTGAAATTTGATTGGATGACGGACAAACAAGCCTGTTCTTTGATTGGATGGCTGCTCACCCATTCACGCCCACATTCACACAGCTTTACACAGATTGCTCAAGGACACTTTCACAGTAACTCTGGGAAGGCCCACAGGGATCGAACCGGGAACCTTGCAAGTCCCCGCCGGGCCGCTCTACCGCTGAGCCACTGTCGTGTTGTGGACTGAGAACAGCGACTGTTTTTGGTAAGGCGAAAATACAAATGGTTAAAAACTACAAATGGTCAAAAGAAAACTACAAATGGTCAAAAGAAAACTACAATGGTCAAAAACTACAAATGGTCATAGTCAGCCATGTGCCCACCAGTTTGTGGAGTGTTACTTTTTTCTGCTTTCAAAGAATTCAAAAAACAGCCAGAGCTGTCTGTCAGTAGGGTCTGGTTTCCGTCGTTGCTTAAAACCCATTCTGGGCGGGAAACACCTTTTGGTGTTAGCATTACGTTATGCTTTAGCCATTTAAAAATAGCAGCTCTACAAGCTCATAGCGCGCCACCGAGTGGCGCGCTATGAGCTTGTAGGTCTGCTATTTTTGAAAAATGGAAGAGCGACTTTTTCAGAAAACTGTCAGGATGTAGAAGAACATTTTTAGAATCTGATCTCAGGTCAGAATGGCTTAAAGCCGCTAGTGTCCGCTCTGCGCCTGCGTGCCGGTTCTGTCTCCAGCAGAGTCATTATCTACAACGTGGACAAAAACACTGAACCTTTTCTATTTTAAAAAATGCAAAGAGTCAGGGAAAAAACGCTCAGTGGAAAAAAACCAAAGAATGCATCGGTGGACACAGACCTTTAAAAAGGACCTGGAGAGAACTGCCACACACACACACACACGCACACACACACAGAGACACACACACACACACACACACACACACACTGGAGAGAACTGCCACACACACACAAAGACACACACGCACTGGAGAGAACTGCCACACACACATACACACTGGAGAGAACTGCCACACACACACACACACACACACACACACACACACACATGCACATGCACTGGAGAGTACAGCCACACACACACACGCACGCGCACACACACACACACACACACACACACACACACACAGACACGCGCACACAGTGCAGTAGAGTAGAGGTGACTCAGTCAGAAGCACATTGAACCGAGACTAATGAGACAATGATTAGTGATATTATTATTATTATTATCAAAGGTCTCTACACACGTACGGAATCGACCAATCAGAGGTCCCTCTACACACACCACGGGCGTCAGGAATCGACCAATCAGAGGTCTCTCTACACACACCACAGGCGTCAGGAATCGACCAATCAGAGTTCTCTCTACACACACACCACGGGTGTCAAGAATCGACCATGTGTAAATAATGACTGTGTCGTTTGATCAGAGCTGTGTTAGAATTAATGGAACAAAATAAATGCCTCCAGTGTTTAAAGACCTTAAATAACCATGACATTCTAAGACTACATACTTATTCTAAGACTACATACTTATTCAAAGACTACATACTTATTCAAAGACTACAAAGACTACATACTTATTCTAAGACTACATACTTATTCTAAGACTACATACTTATTCTAAGACTACATACTTATTCAAAGACATACTTATTCAAATACTACAGACTTATTCTAAGACTGCATACTTATTCAAAGACTACATACTTATTCAAATACTACAGACTTATTCAAAGACTACATACTTATTCAAAGACTACATACTTATTCAAAGACTACATACCTATTCTAAGACTACATACTTATTCTAAGACTACATACTTATTCAAAGACTACATACTTATTCAAAGACTACATACTTATTCTAAGACTACATACTTATTCAAAGACTACATACTTATTCTAAGACTACATACTTATTCTAAGACTACATACTTATTCAAAGACTACATACTTATTCAAAGACTACATACTTATTCAAAGACTACATACTTATTCGAAGACTAAATACTTATTAGTACTGCATCGTATCGTACCTCGGGGAGATATCGCAGCCCTGCTGCATGAAGGCTCCCAGGGAGAACCACAGCGAGTTGAAGATCCCGAACTCGTTGGGCGGCTGGTCGCTGGGCGGGCCGTCCTCCTCCTCGGGCTCCTCCGTGTGCCACTCGTACGGGCTGAAGCGGCTGACCAGGAACAGCACCACGCTCACCCCGATGTAGGCGAACACGATGCACATCCAGATCTCATAGGCCAGAGGGTCCAGGAAGGAAAACACGCCGGGCTTGGACTTCTGGGGCTTCTTGATCATGATGGAGATGCCCTGAGAATTAAGACATGATAAATAATACTAACATTACATTTAACTTCTTTATCATGATGGAGATGCCCTGAGAATTAAAATATAATAAATAATACTAACATTACATTTAACTTCTTTATCATGATGGAGATGCCCTGAGAATTAAGACATGATAATAATAAATAATACTAACATTACATTTAACTTCTTCATGGAGATGCCCTGAGAATTAAGACATGATAAATAAGACTAACATTACATTTAACTTCTTTATCATGATGGAGATGCCCTGAGAATTAAGACATGATAAATAAGACTAACATTACATTTAACTTCTTTATCATGATGGAGATGCCCTGAGAATTAAAATATAATAAATAATACTAACATTACATTTAACTTCTTTATCATGATGGAGATGCCCTGAGAATTCAAATATAATAAATAATACTAACATTAAATTTAACTTCTTTATCATGATGGAGATGCCCTGAGAATTAAGACATGATAATAAATAATACTAACATTAAATTTAACTTCTTTATCATGATGGAGATGCCCTGAGAATTAAGACATGATAATAAATAAGACTAAAAGTTAATTTAACTTCTTTATCATGATGGAGATGCCCTGAGAATTAAGACATGATAAATAAGACTAAAAGTTCATTTAACTTCTTCATGGAGATGCCCTGAGAATTAAGACATGATAATAAATAAGACTAAAATTACATTTAACTTCTTGATTATGATGGAGATGCCCTGAGAATTAAGACATGATAATAAATAAGACTAAAATTACATTTAACTTCTTGATTATGATGGAGATGCCCTGAGAATTAAAATATAATAAATAATACTACAATTAAATTTAACTTCTTCATGGAGATGCCCTGAGAATTAAGACATGATAATAAATAATACTATCATTAAATTTAACTTCTTTATTATGATGGAGATGCCCTGAAAATTAAGACATGATAATAAATAATACTAACATTAAATTGAACTTCTTTATCATGATGGAGATGTCCTGAGAATTAAGACATAATAAATAAGACTAACATTAAATTTAACTTCTTCATTATGATGGAGATGTCCTGAGAATATGATAATACATTAAACTACAATTTAATTTAACTTCTTCATGGAGATGCCATGAGAATTAAAATATAATAAATAAGACTACAATTAAATGTAACTTCTTCATTATGATGGAGATGTTCTGAAAATAAAATTTCAACACAATAATAATAATGTTTATTGCCCTGGAAAATTCAAGAATCCAGTGTCAATTTAGTTGACTATAAGACAAAAAGACTAGGGTTTATGATGTTCAGTTATGGCTAACGTTGAAATGTATCCTTACACCCCTAGAACAGTATATATAATATAAGGATTTGCTTTTCCCTTAAACAATATCAGATCTACAAGCTGCTCGTAGCTGATGCGTACATATACCTACCAGAGACATGAAGGGCTTGGAGAAGTCGATCACCTCCTCCCGGACCAGCGTTATGGTCAACGGGGCCACAGCGATCTCTGCTTTCTGGAGGAAAACAACATCAATAGTAGGATTTGGGATACAGTGCACAACCCGGGCATGTTGAGTACACCAAGGTTTTATGATAGAAATGCTGAGTAGGGGTCCCCAACATGTAGAAACTGATGTTATAAATGTTGAGTAGGGGTCCCCAGCATGTATAAACTGATGTTATAAATGTTGAGTAGGGGTCCCCAGCATGTATACACTGATGTTATAAATGTTGAGTATGGGTCTCCCAGCATGTAGAAACTGATGTTATAAATGTTGAGTAGGGGTCCCCAGCATGTAGAAACTGATGTTATAAATGTTGAGTAGGGGTCCCCAGCATGTATAAACTGATGTTATAAATGTTGAGTAGGGGTCCCCAGCATGTATACACTGATGTTATAAATGTTGAGTATGGGTCTCCCAGCATGTAGAAACTGATGTTATAAATGTTGAGTAGGGGTCCCCAGCATGTATAAACTGATGTTATAAATGTTGAGTAGGGGTCCCCAGCATGTATACACTGATGTTATAAATGTTGAGTATGGGTCCCCCAGCATGTAGAAACTGATGTTATAAATGTTGAGTAGGGGTCCCCAGCATGTAGAAACTGATGTTATAAATGTTGCGTAGGGGTCCCCAGCATGTAGAAACTGATGTTATAAATGTTGAGTAGGGGTCCCCAGCATGTAGAAACTGATGTTATAAATGTTGAGTAGGGGTCCCCAGCATTTAGAAACTGATGTTATAAATGTTGAGTAGGGGTCCCCAGCATGTAGAAACTGATGTTATAAATGTTGAGTAGGGGTCCCCAGCATGTAGAAACTGATGTTATAAATGTTGAGTAGGGGTCCCCAGCATGTAGAAACTGATGTTATAAATGTTGAGTAGGGGTCCCCAGCATGTAGAAACTGATGTTATAAATGTTGAGTAGGGGTCCCCAGCATGTAGAAACTGATGTTATAAATGTTGAGTAGGGGTCCCCAGCATGTAGAAACTGATGTTATAAATGTTGAGTAGGGGTCCCCAGCATGTAGAAACTGATGTTATAAATGTTGAGTAGGGGTCCCCAGCATGTAGAAACTGATGTTATAAATGTTGAGTAGGGGTCCCCAGCATGTAGAAACTGATGTTATAAATGTTGAGTAGGGGTCCCCAGCATGTAGAAACTGATGTTATAAATGTTGAGTAGGGGTCCCCAGCATGTAGAAACTGATGTTATAAATGTTGAGTAGGGGTCCCCAGCATGTAGAAACTGATGTTATAAATGTTGAGTAGGGGTCCCCAGCATGTAGAAACTGATGTTATAAATGTTGAGTAGGGGTCCCCAGCATGTAGAAACTGATGTTATAAATGTTGAGTAGGGGTCCCCAGCATGTAGAAACTGATGTTATAAATGTTGAGTAGGGGTCCCCAGCATGTAGAAACTGATGTTATAAATGTTGAGTAGGGGTCCCCAGCATGTAGAAACTGATGTTATAAATGTTGAGTAGGGGTCCCCAGCATGTAGAAACTGATGTTATAAATGTTGAGTAGGGGTCCCCAGCATGTAGAAACTGATGTTATAAATGTTGAGTAGGGGTCCCCAGCATGTAGAAACTGATGTTATAAATGTTGAGTAGGGGTCCCCAGCATGTAGAAACTGATGTTATAAATGTTGAGTAGGGGTCCCCAGCATGTAGAAACTGATGTTATAAATGTTGAGTAGGGGTCCCCAGCATGTAGAAACTGATGTTATAAATGTTGAGTAGGGGTCCACAGCATGTAGAAACTGATGTTATAAATGTTGAGTAGGGGTCCCCAGCATGTAGAAACTGATGTTATAAATGTTGAGTAGGGGTCCTCAGCATGTAGAAACTGATGTTATAAATGTTGAGTAGGGGTCCCCAGCATGTAGAAACTGATGTTATAAATGTTGAGTAGGGGTCCCCCAGCATGTAGAAACTGATGTTATAAATGTTGAGTAGGGGTCCCCAGCATGTAGAAACTGATGTTATAAATGTTGAGTAGGGGTCCCCAGCATGTAGAAACTGATGTTATAAATGTTGAGTAGGGGTCCCCAGCATGTAGAAACTGATGTTATAAATGTCCTGGTTCACAACGAGTTCAGTAAAAACATCTGAGTACTTTCCCCCACCTCTACTGCTGGCTCCACACACACACACACCACACCACACCACACCCACACACACACACACACACACACACACACACACACACACACACACACACACACACACACACACACACACACACACACACACACACACACACACACACACACGACACCGTGCATACAAATCAGGGCTCTTTTCTCCTTACAGCACATTCCGTTCCATTCCAGGTCTTAGTTCTTACCCCGTACACCAGCTCCATTCCGTTACATTCCAGGCCTTAGTTCTTACCCCGTACACCAGCTCCATTCCGTTCCATTCCAGGTCTTAGTTCTTACCCCGTACATCAGCTCCATTCCGTTCCATTCCAGGTCTTAGTTCTTACCCCGTACACCAGCTCCATTCCGTTCCATTCCAGGTCTCAGTTCTTACCCCGTACACCAGCTCCCCGACCATCCCGTTCCAGATCTTGGTCTCGGGGTCCCGCGCTCCGTACTTTCCGTCCGGCACGATGCTGATCTTGTAGCGGATGCCGATGTGTTTGGCGATCTCTGAGGCCAGGTCCACGCAGTAGCCCTCGAACTGGTCGTTCCCCTCGTACAGCTCCCAGTTCTTCTTCAGCATCACGTACGGT
This sequence comes from Protomyctophum bolini, assembly GCF_963924005.1. NCBI lineage: Eukaryota > Metazoa > Chordata > Actinopteri > Myctophiformes > Myctophidae > Protomyctophum > Protomyctophum bolini. Next base: position 44,131,002 of record NC_137874.1, read on the forward strand.
CCCTCCTGAAACACAGTACATTTACTATATTACTCTACATTTACTCTGATGACTCCACATTTACTCTGATTCTGACCCTGTAATACATTTACTCTATATAGCACCGAAGTCCTGACGTAACTCGCTCATCCCTTCGATTCCTCTGGTTCGCGGAAGTAATTTCTCTATGGAGAATAACATGGGGTGATCTTAATATCGTCTACTATAAGCGTTGTGGTCCAAAAATAAACAAGCTGTCTCGGCGTTATTGTCAGGGAGGTGTCTCTGTATCGTTTTCAACAGTCAGTCACTCATATATGATACAGTCTGCTTCTATAGCGAAAATGTAACTAATTCAGCAGCAGTAACATTAGCGTTTTCTCTCAGTCAGTTGATTCTTCATATCCATATGAGTGAAGCGGCCGGGGTGACATGTTTATTTTTCAAACACAGTTGTTATATGAGGCGATCTAAAATCGCCTCAATGGGGATTTCAATGCAACTAAACAAATACATGAACCTGGGGACTGACGCCCTCTACTGGAAGTGACGTCAGACTTCGGTGATCTATTACTCTACAGGTAACGGGACGGGAAAGGTCGCTGGGCAAAGTCAGACGGAGTCAGACGGAGTCGGACTGAGTCGGGCTGAGTCGGGCTGAGTCAGACTGAGTCGGGCGGAGTTGGAAAGCTATTCCTATAAACATCATATTGTTGCTTCTCTTCTATCAGCTGTAAATGTCACGCCGTCTCACTGACATGACAGATATGTGACAGATGGACGTTTGGTTTTGCAGAAAATGTCTCTTTCTTTGCAGTGGTGTAAAGACATGTTCTACTTAAAAAAACGTAAAGGTATCAGTGCTTCCATGCAGAACGCACGCACACGCACGCACGCACACGCACGCACGCACGCACACACACACGCACACGCACACGCATGCATTTTGTGCTGTGAAGACGAATCTTTATTTCCCACACCGTTCGTCGTGGCATTTATAAACGTTTACAAACAGAGATGAGCCTCGTGGACGTTTGACGCTTTGTGACAACATCAGAGATCCAACGAGATGCTTCTGCCCCCCTGTCTGCCTGCCTGCCTGCCTGTCTGCCTGCCTGCCTGTCTGTCTGCCTGCCTGCCTGCCTGTCTGCCTGCCTGCCCGCCTGCATGCCTGCCCGCCAGCCATGGATTGTCATCACGACTGCTTCTAGACGCTTACTTACTTACAATAATGACAACCATCTCTGCTATCTGTGACTCACATCATCCAGGCATTAAGATCCAAACACAGATATGAGGATCAGTCAGAGATGTGACAAACGCTCAGGACTTACAGTGTGTTGTGGAGCTGCAGCAGAGATTAGACACAAACCATGTGAGCCTGCTGGGAATATGTCTCTCTGCCTGTCCTCCCCCCCCCAAGATGTCTGTCTGTCTGACTGCCCCCCCCCCCCCCCCCCCCCCAAGATGTCTGTCTGTCTGACTGCCCCCCCCCCCCCCCCCCCCCAGATGTCTGTCTGTCTGTCTGTCTGTCTGTCTGTCTGTCTGTCTGTGAAGATACCTCACATGAGCCATTAGGGACTTTTTTTCTTTTTCTTACATTTTTATCCCACGTTTTTGTAACCCAGTTTTTCTTATCACCCAGTGCCAATTATCTAATGTAATCCTGGGCGCTTACACTTCCTCTGCCAACCTGGGGGGGGGCAGCGGACTGACCTCATGCCTCCTTCTATGCATGAGGAGTCCAAGCTGCCATTAGGGACTTTAAGCAACGACGGCAGTCGGCTCCAGCAACCGGACATGGGTCAGTGCTCGATACATAAACCTGCTCTCCGTCGCAGCCCTTTCTACTACGGGAGAAGCTACACTTCCATGTAGTGACTCTACAACGCCATGATGTCATAACCATGTTTATTGTAGTTATAGCTGTCATACATTTAGTCATTTACACCTATTGCTCCATCACCTCTCTAATGTGTTGGCTATGAATGAAGAAATAACACTATTACCATAATTATGTCACATTAACATTATGTTTATTAAAACGGTTTTGACCGCTACGGCGATGGCGTCATAGCCGCCGTACTTCCGCCTAGCGGAGCCGTCCTGAAAACCGCTGTCGCTTAAAGTCCGTAATACAAGTAAGACGCGCAAACGCGGGAAGCGAACGCAGCTCGTACATATTTGGGTTTTGGACGTATAGCTGCTTTGGGGACTCCTTATATGGTTATTGCTGAGTCATGGTGACGTAACAGCGGGACAGACACTTGCATCAATCACAAACAAATCACTCAGCTCCATATATGGGCACAACAGCGGGACAGACACACACACACACACACACACACACACACACACACACACAGACATGATCTGCTAGGTCTCATAGTAAGTGCTCACTGCTTTCGCAAACAGAGCGAGGTAGCATATGGGCCTTAAAGTCCGTAATAACAGAGCGAGGTAGCATAATTATAAAAGCCAAAAAGGAACTTGAATCAACTAATTAAAAATTAAATTAAAAAAATACGAAAAATACCCAAACAGAACATTACTGAAAACCAAGAGTATTTTGATGCACATCTTTATTCACCCTTGTCAGTGTCCACAGCCAATGGGCACACACAGAAAACAGCCAATGGGCACACACAGAAAACAGCCAATGGGCACACACAGAAAACAGCCAATGGGCACAGAGAAAAACAGCTTGTTGTTTTACAGACGTTTAAAAGGGAAGTTGTTTTACAGACGGGGAAAAGGGCAGTTGTTTTACAGATGGGTAAAAGGGCAGTTGTTTTACAGACGGGTAAAAGGGCAGTTGTTTTACAGACGGGTAAAAGGGCAGTTGTTTTACAGACGTTTAAAAGGGTTTTACATATTTACAAACAGCACACTCGTAGGGACTTTCTCTTATCTTATTTAGCAATGTGGTTTCCATATGTTTACGAGCTTGTTTCACAAACAGCACAACCGTAGGAGCTTATTATTACCACCTTCTTAATATTTAAATTAGTTTTTGTTACATAGAGAAAAGGAAACAAAGTATCAACGATGCTGACTTCTCACGTTTATCTGAACAAACACGAGACAGAGTGAAAACAAACACATCAGGCTTTACATCAATTATTTGCCAAAATTATTTGCCAAAACCCTAATTTGCCAAAACAATTTGCCAAAACAATTTGCCAAAACAATTTGCCAAAACTATTTGCTAAAACTATTTGCCAAAACAATTGGCCAAAACAATTGGCCAAAACAATTGGCCAAAATAATTGGCCAAAATAATTTGCCAAAATAATTTGCCACAATAATTTGCCACAATAATTTGCCAAAATAATTTGCCAAAATAATTTGCCAAAACCCTAATTTGCCAAAACCCTAATTTGCCAAAACCCTAATTTGCCAAAACCCTAATTTGCCAAAACCCTAATTTGCCAAAACTATTTGCCAAAACCCTAATTTGCCAAAACCCTAATTTGCCAAAACCCTAATTTGCCAAAACCCTAATTTGCCAAAACTCTAATTTGCCAAAACAATTTGCCAAAACAATTTGCCAAAATAATTTGCCAAAATAATTTGCCAAAACCCTAATTTGCCAAAATAATTTGCCAAAACCCTAATTTGCCAAAACCCTAATTTGCCAAAATAATTTGCCAAAACCCTAATTTGCCAAAACCCTAATTTGCCAAAATTATTTGCCAAAACCCTAATTTGCCAAAATAATTTGCCAAAACCCTAATTTGCCAAAACCCTAATTTGCCAAAATAATTTGCCAAAACCCTAATTTGCCAAAACCCTAATTTGCCAAAACCCTAATTTGCCAAAATAATTTGCCAAAATAATTTGCCAAAACCCTAATTTGCCAAAATTATTTGCCAAAATAATGCCTGCTGTCACGATATCAGTCTGTTGCACACTCACGCACGGCAGAAAAAACAAGCAGAACAATGTTTAACAACAAACGCCCGTAATGTACGTGCGTTTATTATGATTAATTAATGCAGATATTTCCAGCTTTGAGGTTCCGTGTGAACTCAAACATTGAAGACGAAAGTGAGAAAGCAAATTGTGAATGAGACGATGTACAACGGCAAGACGACGCCCCTGGTGTCACACGGTGAAGGTTTGGATTAGGAGCTTGTCGTGGTCACGGAGAGGGAAGTCTGGAACACTCATGGTGGAGCTGTTGCCCCCCCCGGGGACCCGACTACGGATAAGCGGTTGAAGATGGATGGATGGATGGTTTTGTCGTGGTCGCCTTCAGAGGGGTTTCAGTTCTGTAGGATTCTGACAGCTCCATCTCATGATCTCTCCTCTAGTGGGTTCAACAGAGAGATGCAGTGTCTCTCTAAACTAGGAGGTTTCACTTCTGTAGGATCCTGACAGCTCCATCTCCTCTAGTGGGTTCAACAGAGAGATGCAGTGTCTCTCTAAACTAGGAGGTTTCACTTCTGTAGGATTCCAAGCTCCTTTTTTTCTTTTTAAGGGTTATAAAACTATAAAACTAAGTCGTTTCCACTCTGGGCTATCACCTCGTTCACTGATTGGTTTAGAAGTTGGGTAGGCACGGGGAGGTTTTGCATCTGAACCAGAGGGGGGCGGAGTCAGGGGGGGGGGGGGGGGGGGTCAGGGGTCAATGCTTAAGGACGTCACAGCGAGTATGATGGCAGTTGTTTTACAGACGTTTAAAAGGGTTTTACATATTTACAAACAGCACACTCGTAGGGACTTTCTCTTATCTTATTTAGCAATGTGGTTTCCATATGTTTACGAGCTTGTTTCACAAACAGCACAACCGTAGGAGCTTATTATTACCACCTTCTTAATATTTAAATTAGTTTTTGTTACATAGAGAAAAGGAAACAAAGTATCAACGATGCTGACTTCTCACGTTTATCTGAACAAACACGAGACAGAGTGAAAACAAACACATCAGGCTTTACATCAATTATTTGCCAAAATTATTTGCCAAAACCCTAATTTGCCAAAACAATTTGCCAAAACAATTTGCCAAAACAATTTGCCAAAACTATTTGCTAAAACTATTTGCCAAAACAATTGGCCAAAACAATTGGCCAAAACAATTGGCCAAAATAATTGGCCAAAATAATTTGCCAAAATAATTTGCCACAATAATTTGCCACAATAATTTGCCAAAATAATTTGCCAAAACCCTAATTTGCCAAAACCCTAATTTGCCAAAACCCTAATTTGCCAAAACCCTAATTTGCCAAAACCCTAATTTGCCAAAACCCTAATTTGCCAAAACTATTTGCCAAAACCCTAATTTGCCAAAACCCTAATTTGCCAAAACCCTAATTTGCCAAAACCCTAATTTGCCAAAACTCTAATTTGCCAAAACAATTTGCCAAAACAATTTGCCAAAATAATTTGCCAAAATAATTTGCCAAAACCCTAATTTGCCAAAATAATTTGCCAAAACCCTAATTTGCCAAAATAATTTGCCAAAACCCTAATTTGCCAAAACCCTAATTTGCCAAAATTATTTGCCAAAACCCTAATTTGCCAAAATAATTTGCCAAAACCCTAATTTGCCAAAACCCTAATTTGCCAAAATAATTTGCCAAAACCCTAATTTGCCAAAACCCTAATTTGCCAAAACCCTAATTTGCCAAAATAATTTGCCAAAATAATTTGCCAAAACCCTAATTTGCCAAAATTATTTGCCAAAATAATGCCTGCTGTCACGATATCAGTCTGTTGCACACTCACGCACGGCAGAAAAAACAAGCAGAACAATGTTTAACAACAAACGCCCGTAATGTACGTGCGTTTATTATGATTAATTAATGCAGATATTTCCAGCTTTGAGGTTCCGTGTGAACTCAAACATTGAAGACGAAAGTGAGAAAGCAAATTGTGAATGAGACGATGTACAACGGCAAGACGACGCCCCTGGTGTCACACGGTGAAGGTTTGGATTAGGAGCTTGTCGTGGTCACGGAGAGGGAAGTCTGGAACACTCATGGTGGAGCTGTTGCCCCCCCCGGGGACCCGACTACGGATAAGCGGTTGAAGATGGATGGATGGATGGTTTTGTCGTGGTCGCCTTCAGAGGGGTTTCAGTTCTGTAGGATTCTGACAGCTCCATCTCATGATCTCTCCTCTAGTGGGTTCAACAGAGAGATGCAGTGTCTCTCTAAACTAGGAGGTTTCACTTCTGTAGGATCCTGACAGCTCCATCTCCTCTAGTGGGTTCAACAGAGAGATGCAGTGTCTCTCTAAACTAGGAGGTTTCACTTCTGTAGGATTCCAAGCTCCTTTTTTTCTTTTTAAGGGTTATAAAACTATAAAACTAAGTCGTTTCCACTCTGGGCTATCACCTCGTTCACTGATTGGTTTAGAAGTTGGGTAGGCACGGGGAGGTTTTGCATCTGAACCAGAGGGGGGCGGAGTCAGGGGGGGGGGGGGGGGGGGGTCAGGGGTCAATGCTTAAGGACGTCACAGCGAGTATGATGGCCTCGACTCGTTGTGACGGTGATAACTGATGGCCTAAACGTGGAGTATGATTGGTCAGGCTTTGGAGAGTCACTTCCTGACGTGTAAATCCAGATCAATCAGGACGACGGACGGACGGACGATGTTCCCTCCATTGTAGGCCCCTCCTCCTCCTCCTCCTCCTCATTGGCTGCCAGTTTCCCTCCTCCTCCTCCTCTGATTGGCCAGTTTCTTAAAATGGGGTTGGTTGGTCATCAGGTCCGCCTCGTCCTCTGATTGGTCAGTTTCTTAAAATGGGGTTGGTCATCAGGGGCTGAAAAGAGGGAGGAGTTGATCTGAGCCAATGAGGAGACCAGACGAGATTTTTCATTTCATTTATTCCTTCTTTTCTTTCTTCCATTTTTCTTCCTTTTTTCCTCCTTTCTTTCCTTCCTTCCTTCCTTCCTTCCTTGTTCTCTCTCTGTCTAAAAGGTGGACAAAATGTTGTGTGCCGTTACGCCTGCATGGCGGCCATCTTGAGCGCTCTGTGTTAACCACAGTGAACCTGCATGGCGGCCATCTTGAGTGCTCTGTGTTAACCACAGTGAACCTGCATGGCGGCCATCTTGAGTGCTCTGTGTTAACCACAGTGAACCTGCATGGCGGCCATCTTGAGCGCTCTGTGTTAACCACAGTGAACCTGCATGGCGGCCATCTTGAGTGCTCTGTGTTAACCACAGTGAACCTGCATGGCGGCCATCTTGAGTGCTCTGTGTTAACCACAGTGAACCTGCATGGCGGCCATCTTGAGTGCTCTGTGTTAACCACAGTGAACCTGCATGGCGGCCATCTTGAGTGCTCTGTGTTAACCACAGTGAAGATGCTGTCATCACAGGACAACTGTTAAAACGGTAAAACTATTCCAATACATTCAAACGAAAAACAATCAGTAAAATATATAGAAAGAAAGAAATCCAATCCAAACATGGATGTTGTTGGATTTTTTTTATGAATGGATTTTTTTATGAATGTTTCCACCAAAGTATGATGCTCAGTTGATGACCAGTCAGAGACACTGGCCTGCCTGCCTCAGCAACTGACAACACATGCAAAATGGACAGTCATATTACTGTGCGTGTGTGTGTGTGTGTGTGTGTGTGTGCGCGCGTACCATAATTGTAGTGACCACCACGGTTCTGTTCTCCAGCCCAGACATGCCGTTGGTGTGTGCATGTGCGTGTATGTGTGCGTGCGTGCGTGTGTGTGTGTGCGCGTGCGTGTGTGTGCGCGTGCGTGCGTGTGCGCGTGCGTGCGTGTGTGTGTGTGCGTACCATAATTGTAGTGACCACCACGGTTCTGTTCTCCAGTCCAGACGTGTCGTTGGGAAGCAGAGGGTTCTCTTGGATCAGAACCAGCTTGTCGGCATCGTTCCAGTAGCCCATCTGGAGAGAGGGCAAAGGTCACATGCATTAACACACACACAATTTACAATTTAGGCATTTAGCAGACGCTCTTAATCCAGAGCGACTTACATTAAGCAAGAACAAAAAGCATGGGAATACATCACATAAAGACATTTATCATGAAACATGCGTAAGCTAAGAAAGTAACAGTGGAATATCTATAATGAAACTATACATATAAGCTATACATCTATACTACTATGCTACACATATGTACTATGACGTGCTATGACTACATACAATGCACTTATGCTGTCTACATAACATGCTATAAGTCTGTATCAAATGCTATCTAAGTCTACAGAATTGCTATCTAAGGGGGTAAGTGCTATGGGCCATGATGGAGTCTGAAAAGGTGGGTTTTCAGACTACGGCGGAAGATTGGGAGTGATGCTGCAGTTCTGACTGCAATGGGAAGTGCATTCCACAGTTTTGGAGCCAGAAGGGAGAAGAGTTTGGGACGTGTGGAGCGTTGTCCCGGCGTTTTTAGTGAGGGTACTTCCAGCTTCCCTGCGTTGGCTGATCTGAGTGAGCGGGAGGGTTTGTAGGGTTCGATCATACTTGCAAGATATGGGGGAGCCATACCTTTGGTTGCTTTGAATGCCAGCATCAGAGTTTTGTATTCTGTGCGGGCAGCGACCGGGAGCCAGTCGCATACGCATCTATAGCAGGGCATTCTCTATGCATCTATAGCAGGGCATTCTCAACGTTTCGGGCTGGGGCCCCCTGGGGACCCCCGGGGACCCCAGGAAAGGCTCCATCCATGTCTAAGTCATTCTTAAGGGGTGCACCACTACATTTTTAAAGTTATGGAGCTCCGTCCCTGGTCAGACAAAAAGGTGACGTCATTTGTTTACCAGAGGAGTCACCATGGAGACGTTGATGGTGATGTTTGTTTACCAAAGGAGTCACCATGGAGACGATGATGGTGATGATGTTGTTCACCTCATATGTACTATCTGGGATCTTTAACCCGGCTCGAAGGACCAAAATAGTACCGTTGCTATCCCATACTACTAAGATGCTATCCCCGCTTTGGCATGCTATGCATCTATCCATCTGTCTGCAGTGACGTTCCATCTGTCTGCAGTGACGTTCCATCTGTTGTCTGCAGTGACGTTCCATCTGTCTGCAGTGACGTTCCATCTGTCTGCAGTGACGTTCCATCTGTCTGCAGTGACGTTCCATCTGTCTGCAGTGATGTTGTCGATGCCGTAGCTGCCATTTTTACTTTTCCTCGTATACAGTACCATTAACTGTTTATTTTAATTTTAATCAGACCTACTTATGCATATTAGGAATCTGCAGTGATAGCAGGAATATATTTGATATCTGACCTGGTTCTATCGTCACTTTCCTGAAATAAATGTGAACCTGTGATGTTGTGCGTGTTTCTTTACAGCGCGGTGATCAAACCTTTATATAGACGTGTCTGAATTAATGAATCGGCATTAATTCAGTGTTATTGTTGTGAACGCAGTGAGCACTTACTATGAGACCTAGCAGATCATGTCTGTCTGTGTGTGTGTCTGTCTGTCTGTCTGTCTGTCTGTCCGTGTGTCCCCCCTTTGTGCCCATATATGGAGCTGAGTGATTTGTTTGTGATTGATGCAACACACTCCATATTTGGACGTATAGCTGCTTTGGGGACTCCTTATATGGTTATGGCTAAGTTAAAAACTTAACTTAAAAAAAGAATAACTTAAATCTTAAAAAAACCCAAATATGTACGAGCTGCGTTGGCTTCCCGTGGTTGCGCGTCTTACTGGTATAACACAGTGTACAGTGTACACTGAGTTATACCAGTAAGACAGTAAGTACACTATGCTGCCTGGCAGGTTTAAGACAGCGTGACGTTTATAAATGTCCTCAGACAGATTCCGTACGTCACACACAGCCAAGCGCGCCAGCTGGCTCCCGATTGGCTGTCCCAGGACACCAGCGAGGCTGCCAGCTGGCTCCTGATTGGCTGTTCCCGAGCCAGGAGGAGGAGGAAGCCGGGGAGGCAGTGGAAGAGGAGGTGCGAGGAGGGAGGTGTGGAACGTTGGGCATTCTAGGCGATCTACAAGCCCATGAGGTGTGGCTTCAATGCATGCTGTGAGCTTGTAGATCAGGGCTGGGCAATTTTCACTCTCACTCCAGAGGGCCACTATAGTTCCACTCTCACTCCAGAGGGCCACTATAGTTCCACACTCACTCCAGAGGGCCACTATAGTTCCACACACACTCCAGAGGGCCACTATAGTTCCAAACTCACTCCAGAGGGCCACTATAGTTCCACACTCACTCCAGAGGGCCACTATAGTTCCACACTCACTCCAGAGGGCCACTATAGTTCCACTCTCACTCCAGAGGGCCACTATAGTTCCACACTCACTCCAGAGGGCCACTATAGTTCCACACACACTCCAGAGGGCCACTATAGTTCCACACTCACTCCAGAGGGCCACTATAGTTCCACACTCACTCCAGAGGGCCACTATAGTTCCACACTCACTCCAGAGGGCCACTATAGTTCCACTCTCACTCCAGAGGGCCACTATAGTTCCACACTCACTCCAGAGGGCCACTATAGTTCCACACTCACTCCAGAGGGCCACTATAGTTCCACACTCACTCCAGAGGGCCACTATAGTTCCACACTCACTCCAGAGGGCCACTATAGTTCCACTCTCACTCCAGAGGGCCACTATAGTTCCACACTCACTCCAGAGGGCCACTATAGTTCCACACTCACTCCAGAGGGTCACTATAGTTCCACACTCACTCCAGAGGGCCACTATAGTTCCACACTCACTCCAGAGGGCCACTATAATTCCACACACACTCCAGAGGGCCACTATAGTTCCACACTCACTCCAGAGGGCCACTATAGTTCCACACTCACTCCAGAGGGCCACTATAGTTCCACACTCACTCCAGAGGGCCACTATAGTTCCACACACACTCCAGAGGGCCACTATAGTTCCACACTCACTCCAGAGGGCCACTATAGTTCCACACTCACTCCAGAGGGCCACGTTGCATATTACTGTCATAGCAAAAATAGCCGATCTACAAGCTCAAAACGCATCGCACTGCGACGTGTTTTGAGCTTGTAGATCAGCTATTTTTGAGTTTGAGTTGAAATGCTGAATTAATATTTGCCATTTTTTTGATTGAATCCTAAAAAGGAATATTTTTATTTAATTCCAAATGCATTGAGTTATAGTTATGTTAACTTTATGAACTAAATACAAATACATTGGACATTGGACTGGGGGCCACATGATATTAACCTGAGGGCCACATTAAGTGAAGGTGGGGGCCACATGTTGATCTTAACCTGAGGGCCACATTAAGTGAAGGTGGGGGCCACATGTTGATATTAACCTGAGGGCGGTGGGGGCCACATGTGGCCCCCGGGCCGCCAGTTGATATTAACCTGAGGGCCACATTAAGTGAAGGTGGGGGCCTCATGTGGCCCCCAGGCCACTAGTTGATATTAACCTGAGGGCCACATTAAGTGAAGGTGGGGGCCTCATGTGCCCCCCAGGCCACTAGTTGATATTAACCTGAGGGCCACATTAAGTGAAGGTGGGGGCCGTGTGTGGCCACCAGTTGCCCACGTATGCTGTAGTTATAGAAGGAGGCGTGGCTTCCCTCCATGCTGTGATATTGTAGATCTGTTATTTATTTAACCAGCGAAGCATAAATCAGAGCTTAAGCTGTCTGTCTGTTGAGATGTAGCGATGGTTGATGACCACAGGGGGGCGCCAGAACCCCCTGGAATGCACACACGCGCAGGCACGCAGATGGACGGACACACGGACGGACGGACACACACACACAGCTCCTCCGTGCGGTGTCCTGACAGGAACCCTGCTGTGATTGGCTACGAGGCCAAAAAGCATCCGGTTGATTGATGGGTGCCCCCATGGTGCCCCCCCCCCCCTTACCACAGAGAAACATCTCATCCCCTCGCTCTCCATCACTCTGTCTATGTCTCTCTCTCTCTCTCTCTCTCTCTCTCTCTCTCTCTCTGTCCCTCTCTCTCTCTGTCCCTCTCCCTCTCTGTCCCTCTCCCTCTCCCTCTCTGTCTCTCTCTCTCTCTGTCTCTCTCTCTCTCTCTCTCTCTCTCTCAACCCTGGACACATTCTAAATATGCCCCTAAATATTGTACTGAGCAAATGGACTGTTGAGGGTCTTACCCGTCGCGGTCCGTTGGGCTTCAGCTCGAACACGTCCATGGTGTAGTTCACCCTCCGTCCATACTGGTCAAACTGGACGTTACCCGTCAGGCCCTGCAGCGCCACCTAGAGGACAGGATGAACAGTGTTAATAACCTGCAGCGCCACCTAGAGGACAGGAGGAACAGTGTTAATAACCTGCAGCGCCACCTAGAGGACAGGAGGAACAGTGTTAATAACCTGCAGCGCCACCTACAGGACAGGAGGAACAGTAATAATAATTATAATTTCTAATATAAAATAATTTCTATATTAGTTATGTATTTATTTAAAGCTCTCAAAGGTGTGATCCAGGGACCCTCATGGTTCCTTGAGGGGGCTGATCTAGATCCACACGTGAGCTTGTAAATCGGCTAGTTGAACTATTCAAAAATGTTTTTGTTTCAAAATAAATTTGTTTATAAACATTTGGGATTTGTTTACAAACATTTGGTAGTTGTTTACAAACATTTGGGATTTGTTTATGAACTATTGGTAATTTGTTTTTGAGGGGTGCGTTTCATATCGATGCCCTGGGTGGGTGGGGGCTCTCCCCTGCTTTAGGGTGTGTTTCATATCGGTTCTTCTCACCTGTCTGAGGGTGCACTCCATATCGGTTCTTCTCACCTGTTTGAGGGTGCGCTCCATGTCGATGCCCTGGTTCCAGGGAGCCGCGGGATTGGCCAGACAGTCTCCGGCGTTGCCGCGTCTGGAGATGTCGACCTTCTGCCGTCGCAGGTTCCTGAAGGCCTCGGCCATCACCATCACGCCGTCGTACGTCAGAGCCGAGGTGTACTGAGGAAGAGGAAGATGCTATGATGAAGATACACCCCGATATGAACCAGAGCCTTACATATGGACAGAGTTACGCAAACAGCCTTCACTTCATGGGGCTTCAGTCCAATGGAGGCTCTCCTACATAGACTTCTATTGGCTTCAGTCCAATGGAGGCTCTCCTACATAGACTTCTATTGGCTTCAGTCCAATGGAGGCTCTCCTACATAGACTTCTATTGGCTTCAGTCCAATGGAGGCTCTCCTACATAGACTTCTAAGGGCTTCAGTCCAATGGAGGCTCTCCTACATATAGACATCTATTGGCTTCAGTCCAATGGAGGCTCTACTACATGGACTTCTATTGGCTTCAGTCCAATGGAGGCTCTCCTACATAGACTTCTATTGACCGAAATAGGCAGAAATGCATTGGACTCACTGGGCAACAGCCCAGCTTTAATGATCTTAAACCCCATTCTTTTAGATGTTTTTTTTAGTAATAGTACAACATAAACATTACAGAGACTGCAATACTTTAAAACAGTTGTCATGTTGCACACATGATTAAAATAGCTCTTATTTACTCCGCCCTCGTTGAAAACAATGTATTTCCAACTCCAGCTTGTCTCAGTTCAGGCTGCATTAGAACAGCGCTCGGTTTCTGCCCCCTCAATGTCCTAACTCTTCTATTAGATGGCTCTGGGTTTCTGCCCCCTCAATGTCGTAACTCTTCTATTAGATGGCTCTGGGTTTCTGCCCCCTCAATGTTGTAACTCTTCTATTAGATGGCTCTGGGTTTCTGCCCCCTCAATGTCCTAACTCTTCTATTAGATGGCTCTGGGTTTCTGCCCCTTCAATGTCGTAACTCTTCTATTAGATGGCTCTGTCCTGAACCTAACCCTGACCTTTGGACACCTCAAGTGTCCAAAAATACTCCACAGACCCGACCGGCAAAAACAACAGGAGCAGCAGGGGACTAGTAGACACCGCCATTACACTCCAATGGACTTTACGCTGCGCCTCCACGGACCTCTAAATGTGACCAGATTTGACTGAAAGCCTGCCATGGCGCAAATTCCAGCTTTTCACCAGAGGAGAAAGACTTTCAGTTTTTTGTTTTTTATAAAATGAGTTAATATCACAGGCAGACTCTTCACATACTAGAGCATGTCTGAAATAAGTGTCAGAGCTGAAATAGACATGACATGTAGATATGAAATAAATGCTTAAACATGTAGCTATAGGTGTAATGTTAGAGACCGCAGAAGACATGTAAATATGAAATAAATGCTTAAACATGTAGCTAGGTGTAATGTTAGAGACCACAGAAGACATGTAAATATGAAATAAATGCTTAAACATGTAGCTAGGTGTAATGTTAGAGACCACAGAAGTGAACCTTTTCAAGTCTGTTTTCTCAACTCAGCTGTTTATCTGCAAGACATTACTCTATAAGCCACATCTCCTAAACCGGTGGGTCAAACTGAACAACCAATATGTCAAATTGAAGCTAGGATTCCCTACTTTCACGTGACATGAAAAAACTAAAATTCTAAAAAAATCCAATGGCAGTCTCTCAGAAAAATGTAGTCACAAATACTTCTTGAACGTCTTATTCAGGACCTCTAAAGGCTCTTATGTAGTTATTAGTCCGGACTGTACGACCACCTCCGCCATCACTGAGGAGGGGTATCTTCTTCATATATTTTTTATCCCACAATTTTGTAACCCATTTTTCACCCCTGTGCCAATCATCTACTGTGATCCTGGGCTCTACACACCCTCCGCCAACCTGGGGAGAGCAACGGACTTAACTCATGCTCCCTTCATGCCTGAGTGTCCAAGTTGCTCTTTTACACCTGACAGGGGGGAGTTTCCCTGGTTGGACGTAGCGCGTGGAAGGAACACGTTATTCCAACCAGTTCCTTTCCCCTCCATCAGGCGCCCCGGCTGGCCAGGGGGAGGAGTTTAGAGACCAGGATTACTGCATGTTTTTGTGAGAGTACCTACCCTAGGGGACACGGGGAGAACATGCAAACTCCACACAGAAAGGCCCTATCGCCAACCCTGCCTTCGGGTATGGGCACTGATGACGCGGAGGAGTCTATCTATGAAATAGAATGGAAGCGAACGGTGGCAGGAGCTGAACTATCGCTAGCGCCATCTAGCTGTCTAAGAGTTCAAATGATAAAAGAAATGGCAACGACAACGTAACTGGTCTAACTCATGAGACATCAGTTAAACTCGTGAATGGGAGGGAAAGTGTTAAATCACAACAAGTTGTCTCAAGACACTTTAGATAGAGAGCAGAAAACCAACAGAGATCCAGTCAGGGAGGGATCTCAGTACCTTGGGCGGGCTGTCAGAACCAGGGTACTCCCTCTGGTCCAGTTTGTTCCAGGGTTAGGGGTTCCTACCTTGGGCGGGCTGTCAGAACCAGGGTACTCCCTCTGGTCCAGTTTGTTCCAGGGTTAGGGGTTCGTACCTTGGGCGGGCTGTCAGAACCAGGGTACTCCCTCTGGTCCAGTTTGTTCCAGGGTTAGGGGTTCCTACCTTGGGCGGGCTGTCAGAACCAGGGTACTCCCTCTGGTCCAGTTTGTTCCAGGGTTAGGGGTTCGTACCTTGGGCGGGCTGTCAGAACCAGGGTACTCCCTCTGGTCCAGTTTTGTTACAGGGTTAGGGGTTCGTACCTTGGGCGGGCTGTCAGAACCAGGGTACTCCCTCTGGTCCAGTTTGTTCCAGCGCTGCATCAGTTTGATCACCATGGGGTTACTGAAGTCCACCAGCTGGAAGCCGGTCACGTTGGCTCCTCCGTGCATAAACCGCTCCAGGTTGATGTCCTTGAAACCCTGAGGGGCGAGAGAGGGGGAGGGAGGGAGGGGGGCGAGAGAGGGGGAGGGGGGGAGGGCGAGAGAGGGGGGGAGGGAGGGGGGAGGGAGGGAGGGGAAGGGGATGGGGGAGGAGGGAGGGGGGAGAGTTAGTTAGTTAGTTAGTTTCATTTATTGTCCACGTGTGGAAATTCGTCTTCGGTCTCAAAAAGTAAAAAACAAACGGTTACAACAACAGCAACAACACTTAACACAATTATTTTCACATGGCAAAAAAGTGCAGGACAACAGTGGCAGATACATTGGAAAAACAAACAAATCTAGCGAGACATGGTATAATTTAGTGCCTTAATGGCATTTGGTATGAAAGAATTTTTAAAAATGTTATGGTTAGCTCTTGGTACTTTGTACCGTCTACCAGAGGGAAGTAGTTCTAACTCCCTGCAGAGTGGATGAGAGGAGGTCGTTTGCTATCTTGATAGCTTTTTTACGAAGTACCTCCTTGTAGATAGGGGGAGAAGGGATAAAGAATAAGTTTCGTTGGATACGATTCTGTCCACAATGCCATGCTGCATTGATGTCGTTACCATTAGGAGAGATAACAACTCTTCTACATTCTCTAACTGTGACTCTAATTCAGGTGTGTTACAATCGTCAACGTCTTGAGAGTCTTTGGACCCCGCACGCCGCACGGGTCCATTTGGTTTCATTTCACGCTCTCATTCAATAATTTAAGATCTATCATCAGGGATCATTTGGTTACCAACTCTCCATCATTTAGCTGCATGCAGGGGACCACCTGGAACCCCCTCAGGGACCACTGGTGGAAAACCACAGACTTAACCCATTCTGACCGGGAACCCATTTTGGTCTTAGCATCCTGTTATGCTTTAGCTATTGAAAAATAGCAGATCTACAAGCTCATAGCTATATCTACGAGCTTGTAGATCTGCTATTTTTTGAAAAATCGAAGAACGACTGACATTTTTAGAATCTGATCTCAGGTCAGAATGGGTTAATCAGACCAGTGTGTGTCCAGTGGAAACCTCGTATGAATCTGATCTCAGGTCAGAATGGGTTAATCAGACCAGTGTGTGTCCAGTGGAAACCTCGTATGAATCTGATCTCAGGTCAGAATGGGTTAAAAGGCCAACGTGTGCCTAATTGTCCTCTGTAGAGTACCGAGGTCCATGACGTCACTCGCTCATCCTCTGTAGAGTACCGAGGTCCATGACGTCACTCGCTCATCCTCTGTAGAGTACCGAGGTCCATGACGTCACTCGCTCATCCTCTGTAGAGTACCGAGGTCCATGACGTCACTCGCTCATCCTCTGTAGAGTACCGAGGTCCATGACGTCACTCGCTCATCCTCTGTAGAGTACCGAGGTCCATGACGTCACTCGCTCATCCTCTGTAGAGTACCGAGGTCCATGACGTCACTCGCTCATCCTCTGTAGAGTACCGAGGTCCATGACGTCACTCGCTCATCCTCTGTAGAGTACCGAGGTCCATGACGTCACTCGCTCATCCTCTGTAGAGTACCGAGGTCCATGACGTCACTCGCTCATCCTCCGAGTCGCCCCAGGACATTTCTCAGTGGAGAATAACATCGACTCAACTTAGAATCGTCTCATATAGGAACTGTGGTCCAAAAAATAAACAAGCTGTCTCTGCGATATTGTCGTGGAGGAATCTCGGTATTGTCTACGACAATTATTTGATACAGACCGTTTCTGGTGAAGATTGTATTAACTCAGTGGCAGTAACATTAGTATTATATAGTATTATATATATAATATTAGCAGTAACATCAGCGTTCTATCACCGTCAGTTGATTCTTCACATCCATACGAGTCAAACCGCTGGGATAGTTTGTTTATTTTTACTATTTTGCTAAACATTTTTGAATAGTTAAAATGGTCAGTCTAGCTCACAACGTGTCAATGTACACTGGCTAGTTGAACTATTCAAAGAAGTTTAGGGGGGTTAGCAGTGACGGAAATGGAGCCCATAGTGTTGTACACTTGTGAAAGAAGCATTGTGTGTTTTCTACAATACACAGTCCGCTACGTATGGGTCAAACCCAGCTGTCTCTGTTTGAACTACGTATGGGTCACACCCAGCTGTCTCTGTTTTAACTACATATGGGTCACACCCAGCTGTCTCTGTTTTAACTACATATGGGTCACACCCAGCTGTCTCTGTTTTAACTACATATGGGTCACACCCAGCTGTCTCTGTTTTAACTACATATGGGTCACACCCAGCTGTCTCTGTTTTAACTACATGTGGGTCACACCCAGCAGTCTGTTTTAACTACATATGGGTCACACCCAGCAGTCTGTTTTAACTACATATGGGTCACACCCAGCAGTCTGTTTTAACTACATATGGGTCACACCCAGCAGTCTGTTTTAACTACATATGGGTCACACCCAGCAGTCTGTTTTAACTACATATGGGTCACACCCAACAGTCTGTTTTAACTACATATGGGTCACACCCAGCAGTCTGTTTTAACTACATATGGGTCACACCCAACAGTCTGTTTTAACTACATATGGGTCACACTCAGCAGTCTCTGTTTCCACAAAATAATAGAAAATGGTCGATGAGGACCCGGCTCGATAAGCCTGATCGATAAGGTGCTCCTTATCAATAAAATTAACAAGCTCCATCCACAGTAGCAGGTCAGTCTGTGACGTCAGTCATCTACGACACACCAACTTGGCCTACATGTGACATCATGTCTACGTCACACGTAGGCCCGCTGACCTATATAAGTGCTGACCCACACAGTAGGACTGCAATCCTTCAAGTCATTCATTGAAGGAATTCAGGACTGCATTATTGTACAGGGAGAAACCTATAAACTACTGTGAGAAATGCTTTGTTGGACGGTGCACCTAAAAGGGCTTCCAGAGTATGATGCTGCTGTAGCAGTGGACCACAAAGTGTACTGCTTTAGAGGAGACTTTATCGAGTCAGAGCGTCGGACTGAAGTGCATGTCTTCAATTCACTGTCTTTATGCTGGACCAATTTTACCCCAGAGAGACATAGAAGAGGACAACGCCCCCTTGAGGTTCACACCATGAAAACCAGCCGCACAGCTGTGCTGATCGACCCTTTCATCTACATCTGGGGGGGAAGGACTGACACAGGGAACTACAGCAAGGTGCTTTATGCATTTGATGTCGACGACCACAGAATGCTCACTCCCAAGGTTTCTGGGACCGTTCCACAGGGGAGGTACGGCCACTCAGCCTGTGTTGTTTTGAAGGTCATGTTTATCTATGGAGGCTGGACTGAGAATAGTATCACTAATGACATCTACAAGTTGGACACAACCACAATGGTCTGGTCTGTAATTAACACCAGAGGAACTCCACCTCCTGCTTCATCACATCACTCTGCTACCATCAACGGGACAAAGATGTTTATATTTGGGGGATGGGGGAGCGGGCGCTACTTAAACAACCTCAGAGTGTTTGACACAGAGACCAACAGCTGGCTGGACACGCCTTCTCCACAGCTTCTTTCAGAAGGACGTTGCGGTCATTCAGCCTTTACCTACAATGGAGAGCTGTACATATTTGGTGGCAGGAACTATAACCAGGACTTCTATGATCTGTGGAAATTCAGTCCAGAGACCTTCACCTGGAAGAAGGTTGAGTCCAAAGGGAATGTTCCATGTTTAAACAGAACATGGAGTCACATGGTATTCTGTTGCATGGTGGGAGATCGTATCATCCTCTTTGGAGCAGACAACAGACCAGGTGACCTGTATGTCTTAGACTTGAGTCCTAGCCTCAAGACATTATGCAAGCTGGCAGTTATTCAGTACGGTCTGGATCAGTCTGAACTCCCACACAACATCAGGTGGGAACTGGCAGCCATGACTACCAACACCCAATAGAAGAAAATAACAGCCCACAAAAAAGAAAGACACAAGTTATAAGGAGGGAAAAAAAGAAAAAATACAGCTGGTAGCAACACTGCCCTCCACAGCCAGAGTTGATTATTTTTTTAAACATCACAGACAAACAAACATAGAAAGAACAATGTACCCCCCCCCCAAGACAAAGGCACAACAGGACAAAGAATAAAATTAGACATGAAACAATAAATAAATACATAAAAACACAGGCCACATCATGGGTCACAGACACAGGGCTACATTTTCGCCTATTTTTACTATTTTGCTAAACATTTTTGAATAGTTAAAATGGTCAGTCTAGCTCACAACGTGTCAATGTACACTGGCTAGTTGAACTATTCAAAGAAGTTTAGGGGGGTTAGCAGTGACGGAAATGGAGCCCATAGTGTTGTACACTTGTGAAAGAAGCATTGTGTGTTTTCTACAATACACAGTCCGCTACGTATGGGTCACACCCAGCTGTCTCTGTTTTAACTACATATGGGTCACACCCAGCAGTCTGTTTTAACTACATATGGGTCACACTCAGCAGTCTGTTTTAACTACATATGGGTCACACCCAGCAGTCTGTTTTAACTACATATGCGTCACACCCAACAGTCTCTGTTTTAACTACATATGGGTCACACCCAACAGTCTCTGTTTTAACTACATATGGGTCACACCCAACAGTCTGTTTTAACTACATATGGGTCACACTCAGCAGTCTGTTTTAACTACATATGGGTCACACCCAGCTGTCTGTTTTAACTACATATGGGTCACACCCAGCAGTCTCTGTTTTAACTACATATGGGTCACACTCAGCAGTCAGTTTTAACTACATATGGGTCACACTCAGCAGTCTGTTTTAACTACATATGGGTCACACTCAGCAGTCTGTTTTAACTACATATGGGTCACACCCAGCAGTCTGTTTTAACTACATATGGGTCACACCCAGCAGTCTCTGTTTTAACTACATATGGGTCACACCCAGCAGTCTGTTTTAACTACATATGGGTCACACCCAGCTGTCTGTTTTAACTACATATGGGTCACACCCAGCTGTCTGTTTTAACTACATATGGGTCACACCCAGCTGCCTCTGTTTTAACTACATATGGGTCACACCCAACAGTCTGTTTTAACTACATATGGGTCACACCCAGCAGTCTCTGTTTTAACTACATATGGGTCACACCCAACATTCTGTTTTAACTACATATGGGTCACACCCAGCAGTCTCTGTTTTAACTACATATGGGTCACACTCAGCAGTCTCTGTTTCCACAAAATAATAGAAAATGGTTGATGAGGACCCGGCTCGATAAGCCTGATCGATAAGGTGCTCCTTATCAATAAAATTAACAAGCTCCATCCACAGTAGCAGGTCAGTCTGTGACGTCAGTCATCTACGACACACCAACTTGGCCTACATGTGACATCATGTCTATGTCACACGTAGGCCCGCTAACCTATATAAGTGCTGACCCACACAGTAGGACTGCAATCCTTCAAGTCATTCATTGAAGGAATTCAGGACTGCATTATTGTACAGGGAGAAACCTATAAACTACTGTGAGAAATGCTTCGTTGGACGGTGCACCTAAAAGGGCTTCCAGAGACACCGTATGATGCTGCTGTAGCAGTGGACCACAAAGTGTACTGCTTTAGAGGAGACTTTATCGAGTCAGAGCGTCGGACTGAAGTGCATGTCTTCAATACACTGTCTTTATGCTGGACCAAGTTGCCCCCAGAGACACCTGGAAGAGGACAACGCCCCCTTGAGGTTCACACCATGCTCATCAGCCGCACAGCTGTTCTGATCGACCCTTTCATCTACATCTGGGGGGGAGTGACTGACACAAGGAACTACAGCACGGTGCTTTATGCATTTGATGTCGACGACCACAGAATGCTCACACCCAAGGTTTCTGGGACCGTTCCACAGGAGAGGTACGGCCACTCAGCCTGTGTTGTTGGGAAGGTCATGTTTATCCATGGAGGCTGGAATGAGAATAGTATCACTAATGACATCTACAAGATGGACACCACCACGATGATCTGGTCTGAAATTAACACCAGAGGAACTCCACCTCATGCTTTATCACATCACTCTGCCACCATCATTGGGACAAAGATGTTTGTATTTGGGGGCTGGGGGTGCTACAACACCGTCAGGGTGTTTGACACAGAGATGAACCAATGGATGAACACGCCTTCTGCACAGCCTCTTCCAGAAGGACGCTACAGTCATTCAGCCTTTTCCTAAAATGGAGAGCTGTACATATTTGGTGCAGGCATGAAGAATAACCAGGACTTCAATGATATGTGGAAATTCAATCCAGCAACCTTCACCTGGAAGAAGGTTGAGTCCAAAGGGAATGTTCCATGTTTAAGAACTTGGAGTCACGTGGTATTCTGTTGCATGGTGGGAGATCGTATCATCTTCTTTGGAAGATATAGATCATCAAACACCACAGCCTATGGTGACCTGTATGTCTTAGACTTGAGTCCTGGTCTGAAAACCTTATGCAAGCTGGCAGTTATTCAGTACGGTCTGGATCAGTCTGAACTCCCACACAACATCAGGTGGGAACTGGCAGCCATGACTACCAACACCCAATAGAAGAAAATAACAGCCCACAAAAAAGAAAGACACAAGTTATAAGGAGGGAAAAAAGGAAAAATACAGCTGGTAGCAACACTGCCCTCCACAGCCAGAGTTGATTATTTTTTTAAACATCACAGACAAACAAACGTAGAAGCAACAATGTACCCCCCCCCCCCCCCCCCCTTCAAGACAAAGGCACAACAGGACAAAGAATAAAATTAGACATGAAACAATAAATAAATACATAAAAACACAGGCCACATCATGGGTCACAGACACAGGGCTCCATTTTCGCCTATTTTTACTATTTTGCTAAACATTTTTGAATAGTTAAAATGGTCAGTCTAGCTCACAACGTGTCAATGTACACTGGCTAGTTGAACTATTCAAAGAAGTTTAGGGGGGTTAGCAGTGACGGAAATGGAGCCCATAGTGTTGTACACTTGTGAAAGAAGCATTGTGTGTTTTCTACAATCCACTGTCCGCTACGTATGGGTCAAACCCAGTTGTCTCTGTTTTAACTACATATGGGTCACACCCAGCAGTCTGTTTTAACTACATATGGGTCACACCCAGCAGTCTCTGTTTTAACTACATATGGGTCACACTCAGCAGTCTGTTTTAACTACATATGGGTCACACTCAGCAGTCTGTTTTAACTACATATGGGTCACACCCAGCAGTCTCTGTTTTAACTACATATGGGTCACACTCAGCAGTCTGTTTTAACTACATATGGGTCACACTCAGCAGTCTGTTTTAACTACATATGGGTCACACCCAGCAGTCTCTGTTTTAACTACATATGGGTCACACCCAGCAGTCTGTTTTAACTACATATGGGTCACACCCAGCAGTCTGTTTTAACTACATATGGGTCACACTCAGCAGTCTGTTTTAACTACATATGGGTCACACTCAGCAGTCTGTTTTAACTACATATGGGTCACACTCAGCAGTCTCTGTTTCCACAAAATAATAGAAAATGGTCGATGAGGACCCGGCTCGATAAGCCTGATCGATAAGGTGCTCCTTATCAATAAAATTAACAAGCTCCATCCACAGTAGCAGGTCAGTCTGTGACGTAAGTCATCTATGACACACCAACTTGGTCTACATGTGACATCAAGTCTACGTCACACGTAGGCCCGCTAACCTATATAAGTGCTGACCCACACAGTAGGACTGCAATCCTTCAAGTCATTCATTCAAGGTATTCAGGACTGCATTATTTTACAGAGAGAAACCTATAAACTACTGTGAGAAATGCTTTGTTGGACGGTGCACCTAAAAGGGCTTCCAGAGTATGATGCTGCTGTAGCAGTGGACCACAAAGTGTACTGCTTTAGAGGAGACTTTATCAAGTCAGAGCGTCGGACTGAAGTGCATGTCTTCAACACACTGTCTTTATGCTGGACCGAGTTGCCCCCAGAGACACATAGAAGAGGACAACGCCCCCTACAGGTTCACCCCATGGAAACCAGCCGCACAGCTGTGCTGATCGACCCTTTCATCTACATCTGGGGGGGAAGGACTGACACAGGGAACTACAGCACGGTGCTTTATGCATTTGATGTCGACGACCACAGAATGCTCACACCCAAGGTTTCTGGGACCGTTCCACAGGGGAGGTGTGGCCACTCAGCCTGTGTTGTTGGGAAGGTCATTTTTATCTATGGAGGATGGAAGAAACTGACTGGACGCACTAACGCACCGTCACTCTGCCACCGTCATCGGGACAAAGATGTTTGTATTTGGGGGCTATGGGGGGTGGAGTCAGTACTACAAAACCATCACAGTGTTTGACACAGAGACCAACCAATGTATGAACACACTTTCTGTACAGCCTCTTCCAGAAGGACGCTACAGTCATTCAGCCTTTTCCTACAATGGAGAGCTGTACATATGTGACCAGTGCCAGTGATTTAAACCACAAGTCGGCAGTAATGAAACTTCACAATATAACGAAATGTATTCTTCTTTTTTTTTTGGTGGTTTTCGTTTTTAGCCACATTAACACAGTTGTAATGTTAAAGAATGTTTTTATTCCATCAGAAAGTCGTTTTAGTGTCATTAAGTCGTTGTAATTACGTTGCAAAAATGTCTCTATAATGAAAGACTATTTTCCGTATTTTGGGGGTGTGAACATTCCTGCACGTATTTACATAGAGCTGTTTCGATTGGCCATACCTATGTATTGTTCTCCAGTTTCACGTAGCCGATCACCGCCCATAAGTAGCAACGTGTTCAGGCTGTCAGTAAACACAACATCATTCTTGTTGTTTGTTTGTGATCATGGCTAGTAACTTTGAATTGGAACGCTTGCTTAACGCTTTAAATGGACAGGCACAAGACGATCTCCTCGGAACATTTATTTCTGATTTCATACACGCTGGCAGTCAACAGGACTTTGTGTTGTGATAACGAGGACGAGGAAGACGAGTCTGGAGGGACAGCTGGGCCGGGTGGTGTACAGGTCGGCATCGCCTCGCTTTTACTTGTACCAGAAGTCAATAATGTAGCAGTGGACACCGACCGACCAGCAGAAATGGAGAAAATAATAAACTTTGATTGCGGGTGTCATAAAAGATCAAAAGAGAACGTAGAACAGCCGCATTCGTCTTGCAGTAAACAACTCGATCCAGACATGATCTGGGAGACCCGAACAGACATGGCAGCTTTGACAAAGGACCAGAAAGACCTTGTTATTTTGGCGATTATAAAGACTTGTATGAACGACTCCGAAATGACTCAATCCACGAAGAAAGTCAACGCGAAGCGAAAGTTCAACAGATCCACATACATGGTGAACGCCATCGTGGTGTGTCGAGCTACCTTTTGCTTCATCTATGGGTGAGTTTCATTATCATCTTGTATATATTCAGGATCTAGTCTCTGAAATCAGTCTGTTTATGAGTTTATGAGTTTGTTTTAAGTAAGACTGATACATGATGCAGTAGCGTTTTAATTTGCAGTGTGTTGTTAGCGTTAGCGCTGTTTATAACAACATCCGGTATAGAGCGGATACGGAAACGTTTGTGTGCGTGTATGTATGTTTATGTTTAAGTGGGTGGGCTCTAGACCGGATCCAAGCGCTGAACAGTAAATAGAGTCCAGGCATACTAACGTTGTTAGTTAGTAACCCAGCGTTTGTGTTGTTTTTGTTCAGGATCAGCAGCACCCTTCTAAATGCAATTAAGCGACACTACAAGGAGAATGGTATCACTCCACGGCAGAGGAAAAAGACTCCCAGAACGAACAAGAAGTTTCTGACTAAAGAGGACATCACATTGGTGTTGACATTCATAACAAACTATGCAGAGGTCCATGCCATATCTTTGCCTGGTCGACATCCTGGACACAAGGATTACAGCCTGAAGTTGTTGCCAAGTAATGTGACCAAAGCTGACTAAACCTTTATACTTTTTAGTCCCAGGGGAAGTGCAAATTTAAACTGTATATTTATTTAGTCACAGGGAAAGTGCAATGTTAAACTGTTAGTTGTATTTTATTCTTATGCCACTCTTATTTGTCATTGTCACAGTATGCAAATTCAAGTATGTGAAAATAAACAAACTAATTCTAATTCCCATCTCTATTTATTCTTATTCTAAGAGCCCACTTTGTTTTACTAAGTGTCCACTCAAGTCATTCTGTGCAGTTGACAGCTAAGTGGGGGGAGTGGTTAGTGAATGGGGGGAGTGTTTATGCAAGTATCTAGGCGTGGAGACAAGTATCTATTGTCACACCCATTCCTGGGCTCAGAGATGCTAAATACTTTGAAATCTTAGAATGGCAAATTATGTACTTTGGTGTTTACAGTTCAACAAATTTCAAATGGTCATATCTTCTTCATTTCCCCCCCAATTTCAATGAGCAATACATCATATGAAAGGTTACAGTGTGCAGTTTCATAATATGTAAAGAACTGAAAAATGAAAAATGCCCCCTTGTATATTAAACCACTGGCACTGGTCACATATTTGGTGGCAGGAACTATAACCAGGACTTCAATGATCTGTGGAAATTCAGTCCAGAGACCTTCACCTGGAAGAAGGTTGAGTCCAAAGGGAATGTTCCATGTTTATACTCAACAAGGAGTCACATGGTATGCTGTTGCATGGTGGGAGATCGTATCATCGTCTTTGGAGGATATAGATCATACAACACATTCAAGGATGACCTGTATGTCTTAGACTTGAGTCCTAGTCTGAAGACATTATGCAAGCTGGAAGTTATTCAGTACGGTCTGGATCAGTCTGAACTCCCACACGACATCAGGTGGGATCTGGCAGCCATGACTACCAACAGCCAATAGGAACTGGCAGCCATGACAACCAACAGCCAATAGGAACTGGCAGCCATGACTACCAACAGCGAATAGGAACTGGCAGCATTGACAACCAACAGCCAATAGGAACTGGCAGCCATGACTACCAACAGCCAATAGGAACTGGCAGCCATGACTACCAACAGCCAATAGGAAAAAAATAACGGCTCACAAAAACAGAAGGAAACTATTTAAAAGGAGGAAATAAGGGAAAAATACAGCAGGTAGCAACACTGCCCTCCACAGCATACAGCAGGGAGCAACACTGCCCTCCACAGCCAGCGAGGACTTACTATTTATTTTCCCTAAATTGAGTTACAACTAAAAATTAACTCCTTGGTGTCTGTTTTAACTTGTGGTAAAGCTTCAGAGTTTTACTCACCCGCCGCCATCAGTCGTGCTTTTTGTTCTTGCTTAATGTAAGTCGCTCTGGATTAAGAGCATCTGATAAACGACTACATTGTAAATTGTAAAGCAACCTCCTGCTGCCTCCCGTATTATGTGCAAATTCAAAACAGGTGGCAGGCCTGGTAGTACCGCCTGGTACCACCAGGTGGTACGCAGGGCCGCTGAGTGATCTCCAACGAGCACTATGACAAACAAATAAACGAAGAAATGAAGAAACACACAAATGAACACAGGTTTACTCACCAGGTTGGCCATGATGTAATGATAACCTTTCACATGTTTACCCACGCTGACGATCTGAGGAGAGAACACACACACACACACACACACACACACACACACACACACACACACACACACACACACAATCATTTAGTTGTGTCCACTAAAGAGATGAGAGTCTTCACCATATCTGGCAGAACAGATATATCTGCACAGAGACGTTTATTAGCAGATCATTTTGGCATCCCAAGTTGTTGGAAGCCTCTTACAGCCAACCTACGCACGCACACACACACACAGGCACGCACGCACACACAGGCACGCACGCACACGCGTGTGCACATGCACACAACCAGCGGATCTACATTGACACGTTGTGAGTTTGTAGATCGGCTATTTGAACTTATGAGGAACCAGGAAAGAAATGCTTCCTCATTAACGTCTATTTATCATATTCTACGATACCTGTGGAGACATCTGGTCCACGCACACACACACACACACGCACACGCGTGCGCACACGCACACAGCTGTGACCGATGCTATCCTGGAGATTTCCTGAATAATTTAACTCCATGGGATCGGAAGACACCAGCTGGCGTTCCAGTCAAGGCCACCAGGGGGAGACAAACACGTTGTAAATTAAATTGAAACACGTGAATCATCTTTAACCCATCGACTGCCACCGTTGTTTTCAGTCTGGGTCCACCCATGTGCCATAAGGGTGATTTAAAGTGTCTTATTTTATCCAAGGGGCAAAAATTACCCCGCCATGCCTCAAACCGGACGTTAGCTCACGGATACGCAGTCCGGACGACTCCTATCGCAGGAGAATCGCAGACCACCCGAGGTATGATTTTTCTGAAGCCCACCACACACCGGCTGTGTCCGCGGTGCGGCGCGACGCGGCGGACGGAGCCGGTGTGCGATACGTTCATTGAAAATAATGGAGGCGGCCGTGTCCGCGGCGCCGCGCCGCGCGGCGGACACAGCCGGTGTGTGGTGGGCTTCAGAAACCGTCTTCCATTGACATCATCGATGGGGAATACAAGCTAATAAAAACGGCAGGCTTTCTAGTCCTGAAAAGTTTCAATATTAGTTAAAAGTTGCAATATACCTATTATTATGAAGATAGGTTGAAAAGTGGTGAAGTGGTCCTTTAACCAGTCATTAATGACCATATGTGGTCGTCACCTGCTCCAGCATGTTAACGAGCCTTAACGAGCCTCACCTGCTCCAGCATGTTAACGAGCCTTAACGAGCCTCACCTGCTCCAGCATGTTGACGAGCATTAACGAGCCTCACCTGCTCCAGCATGTTAACGAGCCTGAACGAGCCTCACCTGCTCCAGCATGTTAACGAGCCTGAACGAGCCTACACCTGCTCCAGCATGTTAACGAGCCTTAACGAGCCTCACCTGCTCCAGCATGTTAACGAGCCTCACCTGCTCCAGCATGTTAACGAGCCGCTCCGCCTCCAGGTCGATCAGGAACTTCTTCTCCTGCCGTTTGTCCAG
Source organism: Protomyctophum bolini (assembly GCF_963924005.1). NCBI lineage: Eukaryota > Metazoa > Chordata > Actinopteri > Myctophiformes > Myctophidae > Protomyctophum > Protomyctophum bolini. Next base: position 44,159,698 of record NC_137874.1, read on the forward strand.
GTCGTCCAGCAGGCGCCGGTAGTTGGCGTCGTTGAAGTTCTCCACGCAGATGGCGCTCACCCTGCCAGTTGTTCTGCCCCGCCCTCTCCATGATGGCCTGGAGGATGGAGTAAACCTGGGGAGAACACGAACAGAGCTGGTTATGAACCCTGAGTAACCTGGGGAGGACACGAACAGAGCTGGTTATGAACCCTGAGTAACCTGGGGAGAACACGAACAGAGCTGGTTATGAACCCTGAGTAACCTGGGGAGAACACAAACAGAGCTGGTTATGAACCCTGTGTAACCTGGGGAGAACACGAACAGAGCTGGTTATTGAACCCTCTGTAACCTGGGAGAGAACACGAACAGAGCTGGTTATGAACCCTGAGTAACCTGGGGAGAACACGAACAGAGCTGGTTATGAACCCTGAGTAACCTGGGGGAGAACACGAACAGAGCTAGTTATGAACCCTGAGTAACCTGGGGAGAACACGAACAGAGCTGGTTATGAACCCTGAGTAACCTGGGGAGAACACGAACAGAGCTGGTTATGAACCCTGAGTAACCTGGGGAGAACACGGACAGAGCTAGTTATGAACCCTGAGTAACCTGGGGAGAACACGAACAGAGCTGGTTATAAACCCTCTGTAACCTGGGGAGAACACGGATAGAGCTAGTTATGAACCCTGTGTAACCTGGGGAGAACACGAACAGAGCTAGTTATAAACCCTGTGTAACCTGGGGAGAACAGGAACAGAGCTAGTTATAAACCCTGAGTAACCTGGGGAGAACATGGACAGAGCTAGTTATAAACCCTGAGTAACCTGGGGAGAACACGAACAGAGCTGGTTATGAACCCTGAGTAACCTGGGGAGAACACGAACAGAGCTAGTTATGAACCCTGAGTAACCTGGGGAGAACACGAACAGAGCTAGTTATGAACCCTCTGTAACCTGGGGAGAACACGAAACAGAGCTAGTTATGAACCCTCTGTAACCTGGGGAGAACACGAACAGAGCTAGTTATAAACGCTCTCCATGATGGCCTTAACACTTTCAGCGCCTCCTGCTGGCAATTTAAAATGACCGCAGGGAGCCAGGCTACATCCCCGATATAGTCACCATTATATTACCGTTAATAGAGCACCGAAGTCTGACGTCACTTTCAGTAGAGGGCGTCAGTCCCCAGGTTCATGTATTTGTTTAGTTGCATTGAAATCCCCATTGAGGCGATTTTAGATCGCCTCATATAACAACTGTGTTTGAAAAATAAACATGTCACCCCGGCCGCTTCACTCATATGGATATGAAGAATCAACTGACTGAGAGAAAACGCTAATGTTACTGCTGCTGAATTAGTTAGATTTTCGCTATAGAAGCAGACTGTATCATATATGAGTGACTGACTGTTGCAAACGATACAGAGACACCTCCCTGACAATAACGCCGAGACAGCTTGTTTATTTTTGGACCACAACGCTTATAGTAGACGATATTAAGATCACCCCATGTTATTCTCCATAGAGAAATTACTTCCGCGAACCAGGGGAATCGTCGGGATGAGCGAGTTACGTCAGGACTTCGGTGCTCTATACAGCCCCAGTCTAGCAGCCTGGGGGCGTGTCTAGCAGCATGGAAGGTTAGCATTGAGCTCCGGCTGCGTGGTTACTAACATAACCCTTACTACGCGCCATCTGACGGGTTCGGCGACCTTCCGGGGTTAAATCTTAACCCGTCATGTGACGGGGTTTGCGAGGCTGATCTGGCGTCCGTCGTGTTTTAATGATTGAT
>NC_137874.1:44161669-44166669 GCF_963924005.1 Protomyctophum bolini
TCCAGTGGAAAACACGCCCAAATATGGATGATGGACATCATATAACTGACATAGTTTGTCTTGGTTAAATGGCCAATCAGATTGCGTGACAATATGACGTAATTATGCAATGACATCACAGCCGTGCAAATGTTCTTTAAAAAGACTTGTCCGATACACTAACATCAGTTAGTGACTTGCAACGAGGAAACCGAGCTGCATTCATCCGTACAAGTTCATCTGTAAACTAGTTGTCAACACTCATTGACGGTGGAGCTGCTGTGTGAAATGTTTCACTGGACGATACATCTGGAAGGAGAACATAGGAAGGACCAGACTGCTGTGGTGGTCGGACACGAGATCTACTGCTTTGGAGGAGACGTAAACCAGCGGGAAAGAGATCACATTGAAGTACACGTCTTAAACACAGTGACTTTATGCTCTAGGGAAGTGACCCCAGTGACCCCTGGAACAGGAGAACATCACCTTGAGGTTCCCTCCAGGCGCTGCGGCCACACAGCTGTGCTGATAGAATATACTGTCTACCTCTGGGGAGAGAATAATTACTGCACAGGGAAGTACTATAAGAATGTGCTTCATGCCTTTGATGTCGACGCCCACATATGGTTCAAACCAGAGGTTTCTGGGACTGTCCCAGAGTGGAGAAGGAACCACGCAGCCTGTGCCTTGGGGAAGGTCATGTTCATCCATGGAGGACACATCCAGACTGGATACACTAATGACATCTACAAGTTGGACACCACCACGATGGTCTGGACTTTAATTAACACCAGAGGAACTCCACCTCCTGCTTCAGAATGTCAATCTGCCACCATGCTCGGGACAAAGATGTTTATATTTGGGGGCTGGGGAGGTCAGTACCACAACACCATCAGAGTGTTTGACACAGATATCAACCACTGGCTTGACACAACTTCTCCACAGCTTGTTCCAGAAGGACGTTATTATCATTCAGCATTTACCTACAAAGGAGAGCTGTACATATTTGGTGGCCGTGGCTGGAACCATTACCAGAATTACCAGACCTTAAATGATGTGTGGAAATTCAGTCCAGAGACCTTCTCCTGGAAGAAGGTTGAGCCCAAGGGGAAACACCCACATGGGATGACTAAGATGTGCTGTTGCATGGTGGGAGATCGTATCATCCTCTTTGGAGCAGACAACAGCCCAGGTGACCTGTATGTCTTAGACTTCAGTCCTAGCCTCAAGACATTATGCAAGCTGGCAGTTATTCAGTACGGTCTGGATCAGTCTGAACTCCAACACAACATCAGGTGGGAACTGGCAGCCATGACTAGCAACAGCAGCTGAGAAAATAACATAGTCTTCTAAACAAGCAAACAACTAATAAAATAAAATAAATGAAACAGTGACTAAATGACATAATGCCATGGAGAATGATGTGTGAAGTTCAGCTCCTGTCTCGGCTGCTTTGTTAACAGAAGCTATGTTTAGCTCGCTGCAGAGCCACATGCGTACACGTGTGGTGAGAGCAGAAGATTGAAACAAACATTTCTAACCAGGATGGACGTCAAACTGAAGCTGCCTTCTTTTACTGTGGCTGAACTAAGCACAAAGCTGCTAGTAATCACTTGATTGGCTGATAGGAAACACCTGGGGCATTCAAAGGTGGAACTTTATGAACAGAAACCCCTAAACAAGAAACAAACAAAAAGCATTGCCTGCTCCTAGAGGGCGCTAAACTGCACTGAGGGAATGTCAGCATATTAAAACTCATTTCCTGCCGGATTGACGGATGTTTTATTTGTATTAGAGGTCAAGCCTAAAGGGTGTGGATCACTTTTGTTGTCGTGAAAATTCCGCGATCTCACCAGTTTTATCAGTTCTGTGGTGTCGTTTTTTACGAAATGGGGTGATATGGTTTAGAGGACTGTGAGAATCCTTCAGGGACAGAAGATAAAACTCATTCGTCTAATGACCGCTGACCTATAGATCTGACCTCTGACCTTTAGATCTGAACTCTGACCTTTAGATCCCCATGAGTAAATTGTTATAATTCCATCGATCCACTTAACACCCTTTTTTCCTTTTTTTGGCTACATCAAATAAATCTCATTTCCATACATGTGAACAGAGTGTGATGAAGAATGATGATCTTTTTTTTTCCCAAGCCTGCAAGTTGTTGTTTTTGAGGTGCTAGGCCCTCCTATGCACAGCTTTGTGTGTACCCCATAGTGATGATTTGATTGGCTGAGCACCCCATAGTGATGATTTGATTGGCTGAGCACAGAACGTGAGGATAAATAGAAATCACACCCGTGTGAAGTGAGGGGCGCTAATATATTAAAGTCTAACTCATGTTGATTAGGTGATGTCATGGTGATGTAAAAAAACGGTGCAAACACAAACATTGAACTCCATTAACAATAAAGAGACAATATGACGTAATGAGGCACATTATGACGTGAAGTTTCCCTTCATTGTCAATGGAGTTTACAAAACAAACATTGAACTAAAGACAAACATTAAACCTGTATATAGGAGGGGCTAAGGGAGGGGCTAGGGGAGGGGCTAGGGGTGGGGCTATCACCCCTCAAATAAATATATATAATGCCATTAATGGACCTGGAAGCTTCTCCTGGTCCAGCCATTCCTGGGACATGTGAGAATGGTCCAGTGGAAAACATGCCCAAATATGGATGATGGACATCATAGTAGTGACATAGTTTGTCTTGGTCAAATGGCCAATCAGATTGCGTGACAATATGACGTAATTATGCAATGACATCACAGCCGTGCAAATGTTCTTTAAAAGACTTGTCCGATACACTAGACATCAGTTAGTGACTTGCAACGAGGAAACCGAGCTGCATTCATCCGTACAAGTTCATCTGTAAACTAGTTGTCAACACCCATTGACGGTGGAGCTGCTGTGTGAAATGTTTCACTGGACGATACATCTGGAAGGAGAACATAAGAAGGACCAGGCTGCTGTGGTGGTCGGACACGAGATCTACTGCTTTGGAGGAGACGTAAACCAGAGGGAAAGAGATCACATTGAAGTACACATCTTCAACACAGTGTCTTTATGCTGGAGGAAGTTGACCCCAGTGACCCCTGCAACAGAAGAACGTCACCTTGAGGTTCCCTCCGGCGCCGGGGCCACACAGCTGTGCTGATAGAATATACCGTCTACCTCTGGGGAGGGTATAATTACTACACAGGGAAGCACTATAAGAATGTGCTTCATGCCTTTGATGTCGACGCCCACATATGGTTCAAACCACAGGTTTCTGGGACTGTCCCAGAGGGGAGGAGGAACCACTCAGCCTGTGCCTTGGGGAAGATCATGATCACCCATGGAGGATACAACCAGACTGGAGACACTAATGACATCTACAAGTTGGACACCACCACGATGGTCTGGACTTTAATTAACACCAGAGGAAGTCCACCTCCTGCTTCAGAATGTCAATCTGCCACCATCCTCGGGACAAAGATGTTTATATTTGGGGGCTGGGGAGGTCAGTACCACAACACCATCAGAGTGTTTGACACAGAGACCAACAGCTGGCTGGACACACCTTCTCCACAGCTTGTTCCAGAAGGACGTTATTATCATTCAGCATTTACCTACAAAGGAGAGCTGTACATAATTGGTGGCCGTGGCAGGAACCATTACCAGACCTTAAATGATGTGTGGAAATTCAGTCCAGAGACCTTCTCCTGGAAGAAGGTTGAGCCCAAGGGGAAACACCCACATGGGATGACTAAGATGTGCTGTTGCATGGTGGGAGATCGTATCATCCTCTTTGGAGCAGTACACAGACCATGTGACCTGTATGTCTTAGACTTGAGTCCTAGCCTCAAGACATTATGCAAGCTGGCAGTTATTCAGTACGGTCTGGATCAGTCTGAACTCCAACACAACATCAGGTGGGAACTGGCAGCCATGACTAGCAACAGCAGCTGAGAAAATAACAGTCTTCTAGCTCGCTGCAGAGCCACATACGTACACGTGTGGTGAGAGCAGAAGAGTGAAACAAACGTTTCTTCTCAAGAACATAAAGAACCAGGATGGACGTCAAACTGAAGCTGCCTTCTTTTACTGTGGCTGAACAAAGCACAAAGCTGATAGTAATCACTTGATTGGCTGATAGGAAACACCTGGGGCATTCAAAGGTGGAACTTTATGAACAGAAACCCCTAAACAAGAAACAAACAAAAAGCATTGCCTGCCCCTAGAGGGCGCTAAAACGCACTGAGGGAATGTCAGCATATTAAAACTCATTTCCTGCCAACGATGTCATTTGACGGATGTTTTATTGGTATTAGAGGTCAAGCCTAAAGGGTGTAGATCACTTTAGAGGTCAAGCCTAAAGGGTGTAGATCACTTTAGAGGTCAAGCCTAAAGGGTGTAGATCACTTTTGTTGTCGTGAAAATAACACGATCTCACCAGTTTTATCAGTTCTGTGGTGTCGTTTTTTACGAAATGGGGTGATATGGTTTAGAGGACTGTGAGAATCCTTCAGGGACAGAAGATAAAACGCATTCGTCTAATGACCTCTGACCTTTAGATCTGACCTTTAGAAATTGTTATAATTTGATCGATCCACTTTTTTCCTTTTTTTTGGCTACATCAAATAAATCTCATTTCCCTACATGTGAACGGAGTGTGATGAAGTATGATGATCTTATTTTTAAGTCTGCAAGTTGTTGTTTTTGAGGTTCTAGGCCCTCCTATGCACAGCTTTGTGTGTACCCCATAGTGATGATTTGATTGGCTGAGCACCCCATAGTGATGATTTGATTGGCTGAGCACGGAACGTGAGGATAAATAAAAATCACACCCGTGTTAAGTGAGGGGCGCTAATATATTAAAGTCGAACTCATGTTGATTAGGTGATGTCATGGTGATGTAAAACAAACGGTGCAAACACAAACATTAAACGCCATTAACAATAAAGAGACAATATGACGTAATGAGGCACATTATGACGTGAAGTTTCCCTTCATTGTCAATGGAGTTTCCAAAACA
>NC_137874.1:44176669-44184169 GCF_963924005.1 Protomyctophum bolini
CCCGCACTCTGCCTCTGCAGTGAGCACCCGCACTCTGCCTCTGCAGTGAGCAGTGAGCACCCGCACTCTGCCTCTGCAGTGAGCACCCGCACTCTGCCTCTGCAGTGAACACCCACACTCTGCCTCTGCAGTGAACACCCGCACTCTGCCTCTGCAGTGAGCAGTGAACACCCACACTCTGCAGTGAGCAGTGATCACCCGCACTCTGCCTCTGCAGTGAGCAGTGAACACCCACACTCTGCCTCTGCAGTGAACACCCACACTCTGCCTCTGCAGTGAACACCCACACTCTGCCTCTGCAGTGAGCAGTGAACACCCACACTCTGCCTCTGCAGTGAACACCCACACTCTGCCTCTGCAGTGAACACCCACACTCTGCCTCTGCAGTGAGCAGTGAACACCCACACTCTGCCTCTGCAGTGAGCAGTGATCACCCACACTCTGCCTCTGCCTCTGCAGTGAACACCCACACTCTGCCTCTGCAGTGAACACCCACACTCTGCCTCTGCAGTGAGCAGTGAACACCCACACTCTGCCTCTGCAGTGAACACCCACACTCTGCCTCTGCAGTGAACACCCACACTCTGCCTCTGCAGTGAGCAGTGAACACCCACACTCTGCCTCTGCAGTGAACACCCACACTCTGCCTCTGCAGTGAGCAGTGAACACCCACACTCTGCCTCTGCAGTGAGCAGTGATCACCCACACTCTGCCTCTGCCTCTGCAGTGAACACCCACACTCTGCCTCTGCAGAGAACACCCACACTCTGCCTCTGCAGTGAACACCCACACTCTGCCTCTGCAGTGATCACCCACACTCTGCCTCTGCGGTGATCACCCACACTCTGCCTCTGCAGTGAGCAGTGAACACTCTGCCTCTGCAGTGAACACTCTGCCTCTGCAGTGAACACCCCCACTCTGCAGTGAACAGTGAGCACCCACACTCTGCAGTGAACACCCACACTCTGCCTCTGCAGTGAACACCCACACTCTGCAGTGCTCTAAGTGAAAGTGACTGCATGGAGTCGGTTTAATTTCTATCCTAAAGCTCTTGAACGATGGAATGTGATTCATGAGGATTACTGTGATTATGGTAATCTCACAGATATACAGTAAATCACACATACCAGAGTTCACTGGGAAAAATGTGTACATGGTCCCGGGGACCCCACTTTGGGGAACCGTTGGTCTGGGAGCCGTGGTTCTCAACCAGTGGTCCTCCAGGAGGTTCCAGGTGGTCCGGGGACCACCAGTGGTCCTTGAGGGGGTTCCAGGTGGTCCGGGGACCACCAGTGGTCCCTGAGGGGGTTCCAGGTGGTCCGGGGACCACCAGTGGTCCCCATGCAGCTAAATGATGGAGAGTTGGTAACCAAATGGACCCTAATTAGATCTTTAACTCCTGGGAGCGTACAATGGAACCGAATGGACCAGTTCAAGAGTTAAATTATTGATAAACATCTAAATGACTTCATTTACCAGAAGTCGACACAAGTAGAGAATGTAGAATAATTGTTATTTTGATCAGTGTTTGCCTGTGATCTTTCCTAATGGTACCAACATCCATACAGCATGGAGCTGAAATATTCTTTAGTTTTGGGTGTAAAGAATATTTGTCATCAAACGGTGGTCCCGTGGCTCAGACGCTGAATAAATAAAGAATGGGCCTTGATATTAAAAGGGTTGTAAAGCTGCTCCAGAGGATCTATGAGTCAGTATTCTGCATACTGAGTGTTGGGTTAGATAAGCCACGCCATGACGTCAGCCTGTACTCTCTGGGTTCCAGGAGTTACACACACACACACACACACACACACACACACCATGACGTCAGCCTGTACTCTCTGGGTTCCAGGAGTTACACACACACACACACACACACACACACAAAGGAAACAACTGCACAAAAACAGCTACACCATGAGCTTGTAGATCGGATATTTTCAGGCAAAGAGGTTTGATGAAAATCGGGACAAAGGTTTTCCTCTTAAAACTCTCCATTTAAAACATGGATGACATCACTGAGTATCCGTTGAGCCCGTCGTAAGGTAGCCTCTGCCTCGGCTCAGAAATACACTGCAGACTAAATATTAATAAAATTATAGATAAAATTATCATCATCATAATTTTGCGACCGTGGTCGAGATCATGGATTCCACAACGCCACGCCAGACTTCCAGTTCCTTCATTGCCATCCCCATTTCCTGCTTACTGATGCCTGTGTCCCTAGCGATGACATCATGTGTCCCTAGCGATGACATCATGTGTCCCTAGCGATGACATCATGTGTCCCTATAGTGATGACATCATGTGTCCCTAGCGATGACATCATGTGTCCCTAGCGATGACATCATGTGTCCCTAGCGATGACATCATGTGTCCCTATAGCGATGACATCATGTGTCCCTAGCGATGACATCATGTGTCCCTAGCGATGACATCATGTGTCCCTAGCGATGACATCATGTGTCCCTATAGCGATGACATCATGTGTCCCTAGCGATGACATCATGTGTCCCTAGCGATGACATCATGTGTCCCTATAGTGATGACATCATGTGTCCCTAGCGATGACATCATGTGTCCCTAGCGATGACATCATGTGTCCCTAGCGATGACATCAGGGAACGACAGTTTTCTACCTCTGGTCTGCTTTGAGGCAGGACTCCAGAGAAGAAGGGAAGATATAACCTCATTGTCAGCTCTGTAGCAGTGGCCGGCAAACTGTGTTCTTCTGGATCGGACTAGTGTAGAAACACAGGGAAGGTTGTCGTATATTAGATTAGTCGATGGGTGGACTAGTGTAGAAAAACACAGGGAAGGTTGTCGTATATTAGATTAGTCGATGGGTGGACTAGTGTAGAAACACAGGGAAGGTTGTCGTATATTAGATTAGTCGATGGGTGGACTAGTGTAGAAAAACACAGGGAAGGTTGCTGTATATTAGATCAGTCGATGGGTGGACTAGTGTAGAAAAACACAGGGAAGGTTGCTGTATATTAGATCAGTCGATGGGTGGACTAGTGTAGAAACACAGGGAAGGTTGCTGTATATTAGATCAGTCGATGGGTGGACTAGTGAAGAAACACAGGGAAGGTTGTCGTATATTAGATCAGTCGATGGGTGGACTAGTGAAGAAACACAGGGAAGGTTGCTGTATATTAGATCAGTCGATGGGTGGACTAGTGTAGAAACACAGGGAAGGTTGCTGTATATTAGATCAGTCGATGGGTGGACTAGTGAAGAAACACAGGGAAGGTTGTCGTATATTAGATCAGTCGATGGGTGGACTAGTGAAGAAACACAGGGAAGGTTGCTGTATATTAGATCAGTCGATGGGTGGACTAGTGTAGAAACACAGGGAAGGTTGCTGTATATTAGATCAGTCGATGGGTGGACTAGTGTAGAAACACGGGGAAGGTTGTCGTATATTAGATCAGTCGATGGGTGGACTAGTGTAGAAACACAGGGAAGGTTGCTGTATATTAGATCAGTCGATGGGTGGACTAGTGTAGAAACACGGGGAAGGTTGTCGTATATTAGATCAGTCGATGGGTGGACTAGTGTAGAAACACAGGGAAGGTTGTCGTATATTAGATCAGTCGATGGGTGGCTCTTCTCTTCCAAGACAGATGTTGTTCTCATTAGAAGGCGGGTGTAAGTGCCATCCAACCGTTTCTCTAGTGTCTTTGAAAGTGTCCATGTCTCGGAGCCATAGAGTAGAATCGGCTCGACGGTCGTCCTTAATATTTTTTACTTACTAAGCGGGGATGTGCGTGCGTGTGTGTGTGCATGCGTGCGTGTGCATGCGTGCGTGCGTAAAGTGACCTCTCTGTGAACCCAGGAAGAAATCCAAAGGTTAGAGAACACTTATCGATCGATGTGACCTTATGGCACACACACACACGCACACACGCATGCACCATGTGAATTATAAGCATGAGAAGAAAAACATGCTTAGCAACAACCTAGAGAAGTACAGACCTGTCGGTATCAACCTAGATAACTACAGACCTAGAGAACTACAGACCTAGAGAGAACTACAGACCTAGAGAGAACTACAGACCTGTCAGTATCAACCTAGAGAACTACAGACCTAGAGGACTACAGACCTAGAGAACTACAGACCTATAGAGAACTACAGACCTGTCAGTATCAACCTTGAGAACTATACAGACAGATTTTAGTCTGGACTGCAGGCCGTTCCACGAAATACAGCCAAGATACGACCCTTCCTTTAACAAACGGAAAAACATCCATGCCTTTGTGTCTCTCTCACACACACACACACACAAACACACACACACACACACACACACACAACACACACACACGGCGCTGGCCTTTTGGGACTGACTGGTTTGTCCATTTGGTCCGCTGGCCGGCAGTGACCCTGAAACAGCATCCGTTAGGCCTCACACTCCACTGCACAAGCAGGTCACGCATGCACACACACACACACACACACACACACACACACACTCACACTCACACTCACACTCACACTCACACGCACGCATGCACACACTCACACACTCACACACACACACTCACACACTCACACACACACACACACACACACACACACACACACACACGCACAAACGCACACACACACACACACACACACACTCACAAACACACACACACATACACACACACACACACACACGCGACAAATCAATCAATAGTCCACAGTGTGTGTGTGTGTGTGTGGTTCATCGTACAAAGAGTACAGGCGATCATCATGAGAGAGAATAGCAGATCTACAAGCTCACAGCGCGTCACGTCGCAACGCGCTGACAGCTTGTAGATCGTTGGACTGGAGCTTCGACAGAGTATACGGCCTTAAGCCATTTTGGGGGCGGGAACCCCTTTTGGTGTTAGCATCATGCTATGCTTTAGCTATTGAAAAATAGCAGACCTACAAGCTCGTAGCGCGCCACCGAGTGGCGCGCTACGAGCTTGTAGATCTGCTATTTTTTTTTTTTTAATTGAAGAACGACCGACAGAAACACAGCTTTTTCAGAAAACTGTCAGGATTGTAGAAGAACATTTATAGAATCTGATCTCAGGTCAGAATGGGTTAATTTACGGAACAAAAACATCATTGACGGCAGAAACATTTAAGCCACAAGGTTTATAATAATTAACGGTGGAGACATTTTTAAAGGTGTCTTGGGTTCCTGCTAGAAGAAATATAGTGCCGAGTCATCTCTGTGCTCTGAGGCACACACTGGCTTTAGTGGCAGGCACGCACGCACGCACGCACGCACACTTTAGTGCCACTGACACACTTCTCTTTCAGCTTCCCCAGGTACCACACACACACACACACACACACACACAACCACACAGCACACACACACACACACACACACACACTTACTTTAGTGCCAGTGACACACTTCACACCTTTTCAGCTCCCCAGACAACACACATACACGTTTGTGCCAATGACACACTTCCCTTTCAGCTCCAGGTAACGCACACACGCACGCACGCACACACACACACACACACACACACACACACTGTATAGCGCATGACTGCTTTCCCTCTGAAAGCTCCTCTACAGTCACAGACACACATAGCTCCCCTCTACAGTCACAGACACACACAGCTCTCTCTACAGTCACAGACACACACAGCTCCTCTCTACAGTCACAGACACACACAGCTCCTCTCTACAGTCACAGACACGCAATGTGCACAGTGCTGTGCACAGTGACGCGCACAGTGGCGCGCACAGACACCTTGAGGGGCGGGTGCACCAGTGAAAAAGGCCCCCTTGTGACGCCTTGTGGAACTGTCCGGCTGCCTTAATGAATAGTTGTGTGAGATTTATAGATTTTGGGGCATAAATAATATATTAGCATGCTTTTAATCCAGAACTGGTCGATGGTGACATCGACCAGTGCACACTGTACACTCATACTGTACACACACTGTACCAGAGATTAAAATAGTGTGCATTTCTTATCCAAAACGCAGTTTATAGTGAAGGGACGCAATAAAACAACGACTTCTCTGCATCCACGGGATGCACTACTGTACTACTGTACTGTTTTATATTCTAGTTTATTTTGCTAGCTTTAGTTATAATTTCTTCTTCTGTTTTCTACATGAAAATAACCACATTATAACTAGTAGACACAGTGGCTTCGATATTCATGATTTTAATTAATATCGTCTACCAGTTGTCTTGTCTGAAGTTGTTGGACTTTTGAGGTCCAAAAAGTTTGAGAGCCACTGTGTAGGCAATTACACCTGGTTTACTGTTGAGTGTTCAATATATTATATTGAAGTGCAATACATATATTGAAGTTGAAGTTTATTTCTCCCTCATGGCAAAAGGTTATGTCTTATGTGTAAGTTGTAACTTGTAAGTACCTGTCTATGCTGTTCTACTCTATGCACCTTGTGAAACCTGCTCCCAAAAACAACAATCCAAATTCTTAGACATATTACAACTTTTTTTTTACGCAAATAGTTACTTTTCCTAGTAACTAGTTACTTTTACAATAGAGTAATTCAGTTACTAACTCAGTTACTTTTTTGGAGAAGTAACTAGTAACTATAACTAATTACTTTTTTAAAGTAACACTGGTGACAGTGCACATACACTTATTTTTGTAATGATGTTTGGGAGACAAGAAACACTTCTCTGTGGTTTTTTATGTGGGTAATAAAATGTGTTTTTAGATATTTTAGTATTCCAAAGTGTCCATGATGTCATGGCACTGACACTGGGCTGACTTACTGGACTATACCCCCCCCCCCTATCACACAAGGAGGAGCAGTGCACCAAAGCATTATGGGAATTGGAGTCCAGGAAGGAAGTGACAGGTAAATGCAGGTATCCAAAAAAGGGGTGGTTTGCCCCCCATGGGTAATAGGATCTGACAGGAAATGTAATGTAATGTCTCTTTTTCTTTTTCATAAACGCAGCCATTTTGACAATATGCAAGCTCAAGAATATCTGTCCCTTCTGTGCCATGAATCTTAGCCAATGGATTAATATTGCTTGTGTTTGCCAAAACAGTCAACAATCATGGTAGAAATTATGGTAAAGCACTATATTTTGGGTATAGCCACCATCTTGTAAATATGCACAATAAGGGTCCAGACACACCCAATAATAAAAATAGGTATTCCATTGAGTCTCTCATGGTCAGAAACCATGAAATAGACACCAAGTTTACATTTCTAGCTCATCTGGTTCAGAAGTTAGAGCCAAAACCTATTTTCTTGGTGCTATCATTGATCAACCTGAGATGTTTTGTGGAAATATCTCTCAATTTAAAATGTTGCCCTATTCACCGGTTTATAAAATCCCATAGCTGGTGGGGGGGGGGGGGATCGGCAATTTCTGTAAAAAAAAAAAGACTTCGGCCGTCAATCAGCCGAGGCGCGTCCTTCAATCAAGGCGACGGCTTCATAATTGTATGGAGGCATGAGATCTTGACGCGGAGGGCTTTTGATTGACGGGCAGGCTTTTTG